>NW_027113702.1:597093-634893 GCF_000696795.3 Halyomorpha halys | reverse complement strand
TTATTTTTTTATTTTAGTATGTATGAGATCATTCATCAATATTACCTATTGCCCACAACTGTGTGGCAGATTGTAATATCTATCAATAAATAAATCTATCAATTTCAAAACTGCGAAAAAAAATTTCTAAGATAAATCCCACTGTTGTCCTCAAGCCTTGCGACGATGAATTTCGCCAGCAAATGACTGAAAATGCTCACGGTAACAACTTGATTATTACCACCCACTCCTAGTATCCATTTGATTTGTAGGATCTAGTCGTGAGCTTTCAATAAACAGTTAGCCAAGCTGTGTTTTATGATAGAACCATTCCAGAATCAGCAGTTGCATTAATAACAGTTTGACAGGTGCAATACAATAACTTACTCATGAGGTTGTTATTAGTTGTAGTCTTTGCCGTACGGCTCTGTAATTACCGCTGCCACTTTGAGCCGTTATCTGATCCGGATGCAATGTTTATTCTTTTGTCTCTTAACTGATGGGAATATTAACAGATCGCGTTATTTTGCCGTAAGATATTCCACGTTTCGTTTAAAATATGAATCAACTAAATGATCCAAAAAGAGTCAGTTTCAGAGAAAACGCCTACTTTTGTCGGTTGGCCCTAAAAGACTTGATAATTGTAAGGATCTAAAGTTTTTTATTTATTCTTTCTTGTTCAAATTATATATTATTCTTTTCTACCAGAGTGTTTGATTTTGTATTAGTTTAATCTCATTTTTTTAAAATTAAAACTAATTTATTAATTAATACACTCTTTAATGAATCTTAGTATCTAAAAATTTATTGCAAATTGAACGTTCTGGCATCCTAGGAACTGATTCCATTGCTTTTTGAATGAATGTTTAGGGAATTTGTATTTATTAAAGAATAATTTAGTTGTAAATGACTTGAGGGCTCGACTTAATGAGGACTATAAATACCTAATATTACACTGTAATATACTGAATAAAAAATAAATATAACTTTTCATTATGAAACCATACAATAGTATGTTTAACTTAATTTATAATATTTTTTTATATTTTGTTCTAGTACAATATTTAATTCTTACCTTTGTACTTTTTGTTCTTTTTTGGATTAATTAGTTGTTTTTTCTCCAACCTTATGTTTAATTGTATCATTTCATTTATTCTAGATAAATATTTTAATTAATTGTATTGTATATAATTATATATTAATATTTTAGATGAAACGTGTATCTGTATTCAATTTCTCATACATATTTAATTATCACAAATACAAATAAATGTATATGGGAGCTGATTAAATGCGCTCACCAAGTTTATTTAGTACATTCAATTTTTTAGAAAATTAAACAGAGCTGTAATTTGATTTTATCCGTTTAAACTCTAGTTATGAATTTTACTCTTTTTTCCAATAAATGTTAGCTGCTACTGTCAACGAACTAGTAAAACTTATTAGATCAATAAAGGTTAAAACAATAAAAATACGGAGAGAGCGGTGTAAGTTGCATTTTTAAAAATTGCAGTTAATTTGGGAAATGCAATTATGAAGCGCCAAGGACCAAGATGTACTATGAAAAAGTAAAAAAAAAATATTTCTCAGGTTCCTTAAAACCATTTATAATTTGCCTATTTTTAAACATTTCATCAACCTGAGAATTCGTTTTAATTGAATTGTACGATTGTACAAGTAATTTTCAAATGTTAAAATGAAACTTGTACAATATCGCTAATATGTGTATTTTTTATTAGAGTGAAACGTACGCTTATAATAATTAGTTTTATTACTATTTGATTTCTTCTGACCGAATCCGGATCATCTTCTTTTTATATATTACACACACTTACAATAAACGATCTCATATCAATATTTAATTGGTCTCCTCACACAAAATAAGGACATAAGGAATCTAACATACTAACACTGATAAATTCGTCTGTTTCTCTTAAAAACTAATCGACTTACATTACTTCGATTTGAGCTTCTTTATATTTGAAACCTTGCGTAAATCTGTTAAAAACAGAATGTTTCTTAAAACGAATTTTCTTTTTTTTTTAATTGTACTAGATATTGAAGAATACATTAAAAAAAGTATATAATATAATAGAAAATGTTGAATTAATTAACATAGAATATGGTGAAGAATTGACCAATTGTATAAATAAAACGTTATTTAAAAGAAGTATTGCCTGTATAAATATTTAATATTTACTAATATTATTGCAAAGAGCCCTACTTAATCCCTCATACCTGGGGGATAGAGTGAGCTCGGGGATTCTCAGGTCGATAGTGCAACTATTGTATATAATAGTGTAAATGTGACTTAAGATTATTTTATTTTCTATGTATTTATTTTATTTTTATTTCTTCATCAACTATGTAGTTTGATTATTTTCATTTTATATATCCTTCTGTTTATATATATTTAGAGACAGATCTTATTTATTTCTATATAAATTCTTTTTCATTTATTTATTTATTCTTATATTTATTTATTTTTCAAGTTTAGCATGAATGTGACTTATTGCCACTATAACTTATTGCCGAACAACATAGTGGAATTGTAATATTTACCAATAAATAATTAAAAAACCTCAACTTAAAAAACTAATATTATTAATTTACTTGACTATTTATTTATGATACTCTTAATTTTAAATCTATTCAATATTAAATGTTGAATAAATCTATTATTGCTATTATTATTGTAATGCATTGAATAAATTCATTTACGTTTAGGAGAGAGGAAGAAATACTTTATTCATGCTGCCCAAATATATCGGGTTGCTAAATTACACAGCATACTGATCAATCCGTGACTGGACAAATATAAGTTACATATTTTTACATGATTAATGTATACCTAAAATCCAATTTAATTTAATAAAAATAAAATGGATATCACATTACACTATTTATTACATAAAAGCTGATGGTCGTAATAGTTTTTAGGAAAATTAAGAATAATTATGAAGAAAAGATAGAGTGCCGACAGGTTGAATCTCGCATGTTCACCAGTACAAGTATTTGCCAAGGTCGAATTTCTATATCGTAGCTTCTGGAGTAGTCCAGTCTAGCCTTGTAGAATAATTGGCAACCTTTAGGAAAAAAAGAGGAAGGATTTTGCAAAAAATATTCCTGGCGAATTCTAAAACCCACCGATATAATTCACTGGATTTTAATCTCTTTATAATATGTGTAAATTACTAAGGCAGGGCTATAAATTTAAATAATGTATTTTATAATATACATATCTATATAAGCGACATAATTAGTTGTTATTTTCACAAATATTAACTAAGTACTTATATAATAATTAATTCAAAAAACCTAAAACGAAACTTTAATTATGGAGGAATTGAGTGTATGAATTTAAGAAATATATAAGTAGTATAATATAATTATAAATGTAATTCAATCGTTTAAAATTAAACGTTAAAAATACTTATTTTAAATCGGTACTCACAGCGTTGTGGTATTTGCTGAACAAAATGTTATCGAGAGCGAATTTAACTAATAGATTGGCTTTTAGAATTTTACGAATTTTTAAGAGGTTTTAGCTACTTCAAAGAAAGAGTATACAACAATGTGCCATAAAGTTTAAATTTATTAATAATAAAAAAAAATCCGATAATAGGTTAACTTCTCAGGAGAGTGCGATCTTAAGCTGCAATGAAAAGATAAGAGGAATTGGATAAAAACCATATGGAAAAGATAGAAGCAGATACAATAGAATACTTGAAGATGGGGAAATCCGAAACGTTTTAGGAACAAATATAGAAAACTGATAATATTCTAAAGCAAGTTTATTTTTCACCTCAAAATCTTTATTAAAAGAACAAACAAATTTCTAGGAAATAAAATCGAGAACAACAATAAAAACATTCTATAAACCGTTATTATTATTATTATATTTAATTTATTTTTTACTTTCTTTTAGTATATTTTATTAATATTATTATGGCTTTAATTTAAAAATTAAATAATTAAATCATTTTACCAATTATAATTAAATTTAAAATAACTTTTAGCGGTTTATTGTTTTTAAAACCTGATAATAAGAAAGTGATTAATTAATTTTCGAATAGGAAGAGGAAAAGCTGAGATAAATAATTATTCAACAATGATAATATATTTTCTCTACGATTCGTTATTAATTAATATTAAATTTCCCTCGTAATGGTTAGATACATTTAAGGAACTTCAGATAAAAATTGATTTTGATCCTGACAAAAATTCATATCTAATGAACAAATTACAATTTTCAGTGAAAACCCAAACTGAAAGCTCTATAAATCATTATGAAGACAAAATTTGATCCAAAAAAGATCAAAATTGGATTTGTTGCAATAAAAAATCATTATACCGTTGCTGTATGAGTAAGGTCATGCACAATGCACACTTATGAATATTTGCTTTTGTGACGAATTCGTGGTAATGGTATAAATGCCAATTTTGATACTCTTAAGCGTTCATAGTTATAAGGAAATTTTAATTTTAATCATTAAAATATAACGAGATAAGAAGTCTTCAGAGAAATCTGACACCATGATTGATTTCTAAACGCTCACAACACCTCATGCAAACAAAAGGACATTATTTTCAAAGTCCTTGGTTAAAAAAATCAATTAGTCCCATTGAAAGATAATAACGGGTTGTCATGATGCAAATAAGCCTAAAATCTCTTACATCTAACTTTTCCGCGCCTTGTTTATAGCCCCCAATGTCTAGCGCCTCGTCGAAACAAGAGAAGGAAATATTAAAATATATGCTTGGGAATAATGTAGAAAGGTAAGTATAGATGTTTGTAAGATACTGCATAGTATGGAAATGAAGACGGCAATAACTGACTAGCTAAGGCTATTCTGCAAAGTTCAAGGGCGGGTTCTGTCTCGCTTCGCGGGTGACGCCATCGGCGTTTTCGCCTTGTCTTCGCTCTAGCATCTAGTAGATCTTTATTGTTATTTTATTTTCCTATCCGAGATATCTGTCTAAATGATGAGGTTCAACGGACTCAAACCAGTTCTATTCTGAAGAGGCTCCGATAACTGTTTAAGTATATGGAATTCTTATGGACATCATTCTTTTAAGTCTTGAATTCGCAAAAAGGAATTCCGATAAAAAAAAAAAACTTTTGATTCAGATATCCTAATACACAACTCAATACAATATTTTTTTTTTATTTTGGCCTAGAAAATATTTTTATATTTTTAAATCTATGTTTCTAAAATTCGATTTTGTAAAATAGTCTAACCTCGGTATAACGAATCACATGGGCTTTGCATAACATTCGATCGTTATAATGAGGCTTGTATAACTAAAAATTCATTGTATTGAAGTTTAGACATTAATTGATCTCCACAAGAATGTATTAAGTTCAACCTCATGGTACAAGAAATGATAAATTAACCTGATTGAAATATATTGTATACATTCTTATTTTTTTTTTTTTAAATCTAGAATATTAATAATTGTTACAAATTGCAAATCACTAAATTATTTACTCAAACACTGAAAATAACATATAAAAAAATATTCAGTGATACCCTTCGTCATTTCAACGCCTAAAGTCATTTAAACGCAAACCATTTCCCTTAGTTCCGTAACACCACCAGACGGTACGTGCAACGCAGTTCAAACCGAAACAAAACTTATTGCGATAGATGTCATATCATAATAACAGTCTAGACATTAAGTAAATGAATAAATAAAGTAGGAATAGAGCTTGAGGGCTGCAATAGGGCTCGTAAAGGCTTCTATTCGGGGATGAGTAGATAGGACGATATGCAGAGGTTGCAATAATTCGGGTACAAATGTAAATTTTATTTTTCTAAGTTACTTATTGAGATATTAAGAATAATATTGGTGAGAGGACTAGTCCTTGTGACACTTAATTATGTTTCTTCTGTTTGTAGAAAGAATAAGAAGATACAATGTATAATATTCGGGAGTAAAATATCCTATTGAACTTAATTAATTAGATAATATGACACAAATGGTACTTACAAACTTGAATATCTTTTATTATAATAATAAATTATATAAGAAAAAATATTTTATAATAAACCTAAATTTAGATTTATAGAGAACATATGATAGTAAGTTTTATGAAAAGTTTTCTAAAACTGTTTTGTTACTTTTTTTTTATAAATTAGTTTAATATTAAGTCTTTCATTTACAACAAAATATTAAATATAGTCTAATAGAATTAAATAATGAGAAGAACGGTGTAGAGTTTATAAACAACTACCAATTCTAGACAACCAGTGATGCGGCGAGAGGGATGCGCTGGGATCTCTTGAGCTCTGGTCTACCCCTCACACGTGGGGGATAGAGTGGGCTCAGGGATCCTCAGGTCGATTGTGTAAAGATTATATTATTTTTTCATCATGTTATTTTATTTTTCATACAGATAGTTTGATTATGTTCATCTTGTCTATTCTTTTGTTTGTATATATTTTAAGAGAGTTTTTATTATTATTATTATTATGTTATATATATGTATTTTTTTAAAATTATTTATTTTATTTATTTATTTTTTTTAATTTTAGTATGTATGAGATTCATTCATCACTATTACCTATTGCCCACAACTGTGTGGCAGATTGTAATATCTATCAATAAATAAATCTAATTTTAATTTGAAAAAAAAAATTCTAGACATGTAGCTGTCAGCACGTACCCGTTATGTAAAACACTTTAGAAATCTAAGAACACTAAGCGACATAGCAGCACCGAATCCATTTTGTCTAGGAACCTGAATTTTTGCAAAGCCAACCCTTTGCCACACAGATCTACCAGGATAAGCCATGCCTACGGATATCTAGATATTTGGCAACTGCCGCGTCGCTGTTACACAGCGTTAGAGTAGCGATGGAAATTCTAATATCCCCCTTATCGTACCATCTCCACGTTTCTACCATTTCTGGAATGGAAGTCTCTCGAGCGCGGTGGATGCCGGAGGTAAAATTCTTAAGTGTCTGTATTGCGACCGTAATGAATTGAAATTTATGTAAATGGCGGGGAGGAATTGCTCGCGACCATTGTACGGGTCCAATGAGACTACTCCCACCAGCGCCTGTGGGTGTGTACTGATAGTGCTTCATTAAACCATTAGTAGATATAGGTCTCTCTTTTGAGAAAGGTATTGTCAGGAAAGGCTAAGGCGTACTCCTTTTGTTCTTCAGGGCCTTCTCACTTCCTCTACCGCATTAAGGACCGATTTTCCGATAGTAGAAAATTTCTTATGTAATGATAAAAACATCTGTTATTATGAGGAAGGAAGCAAACAATTGTTTCGATTTTTTCTTTTAACATAATTGATCAAGAATCTATTAAGAATAATACAAATCTTATAATAAATCTCTAAAAGAGAACGACACCTTTCTAGTGTATGGTGAAATGATTGTAAAAACTGAAGGCGCAAAATAAAAGCCCAAGGCTATTGGAATTCATGTAGCACACATACGTAATTCAAAAATTTCATTTCATGTTGGCGAAATGTTTATTTGTATGATTGTTTTATTATTATTAATATTGTTATTCGTAAAACAATATTATTTAGGCATTTTTCAAATCATAAGTTCAAGATTAAGAAATTTCCTTTTTTTTTTGGGATGTGTGCAAAATTAAAAAAATCCCTTCGCTTGGTCAACCCAAAGATGGCAGTTATGCACCAATCAGGTTTAGGTTTAGTTTAAACTTCCAACACGTTACAAAAGACTGATCTACATGACTGTAATGAGGCCAATCTGGACATATGGAGTTAAGCTTTGGGGCTCCACTAAACCTTCGAATTCCTCTTAGCCTAGCCTAACCTTCGAAGGCCTTAATTTTCCTTATGTATTCGATATAGCCCGAACCAGATATCACTCCTTCCATTATAAACTCCCTAACCATTCAAACTCCCTAGTTTCTAACCTTGCATCCTCTTCCATTCCTGACAATCCTCCGAGGCGCCTGAAAAGAAGATGGCCACGAGACCAGCTAATGTAAAATGTCATTAGAGTGCTACCAATGAGGTATCAGTGAGGGTAGTTGCTCTACACGCCTGTAACACTCCATTTTAACTAAGATCAAATTTACTGAATGTATTATGTAATATACAGTTGTAAATTTCAATAAAGGTATTTAAAAAAAGTTTAGTTTAAGTCCGATAAAAAAAGAAATTGATGACCGTCCCCTAAACTCCGTGAAAATATCAGAAATCATGAATCGACGTTATTCAGGCCTCTTTAAAATGCAGTAAAGGGAAATACAATTTACACTTTTACAGGAAAATACAATTAATAAATGAAAATAGGGGTCTATGAAAATAATAAGAACAAACACACATCTGCTGTATTGTTTGAGTTCGTTAAAGCATTCGACGGAGTGTAGCAATGATTATTTCTAAGAATTGCTATATTTTCTCACAGTTTAAGTAAGCGATTAATGTGTCTTATGTACACAATAAAAATTATTTAACTAACAATCAATTAAGGGATTTAGAATAAAAATAAAAATTATTGAAATAAATATTGCCAATAAACAAGAAGGGTTTAAACAGAGGGCAAAAAAGGAATAAAACCAGTGTATGGCAATTTTTTTTTTTCGAAATTAATTTATTTTCTTTTTAACCTGTTCCGTTAGATAGAGTTGCTTACTAAAATCAAATTGTTAAGTTGTTTTTTTTTTCCTAAAATCGTTTTAAGGTAAAAATTCGGGGAAAACGTCCTAGATTCTAATCTGGGAGCTTATACAGTCATCTCATTCAGTCAACTTGACATCCAACCGATTGGAGCTGGTTTTGGAAACCAGTCAAAATTTATTCAAGTGCATTTGTGTAGATCGTTGCACGCATTCGAAAGAAACTGGTTGATAAACAGTTGGATTTATTTACTGATTTTAGCCAATCCCACTAGACTCATTCCATAATTATTATTCTTTTTTTTAAGAGGTCTGAGACCGGATACAATGTGTGTCAAAGGAACCAATTCTATTCCGAATAAAATCTACATAGAAAATGGCAACTATTTAATCGGATAAATTAGCCGATTGATGGCGACTCCAAATGGACTATAGTCATGCAAGAATGTTTGTCTGGTCCTCAATCCCAACGGTTTTGGAGATATCTTAGCTTGTACTCATTTGAATATTAATTTTTATGTTTTGAGCGAATCACGAATGAATGCGACACACGCTGTGTCTAGCCAAGGAACGGGTCTCCTTGTCTTCTTTTTGTATATCCTAAATTTTAGAAGAAAAAAAAGGTTCTAACGGTCTCTATAGGAAGAGGCTGTAAATTTCAAAGGGACTTGATGTCAAATCAGCGTTTTTATTAATGTCAGTCGAAAACCGGTATAAATGTGGACTCAATTAAGGATTGGTTAAATGAATTGACAAATAAAAATTAGCAATCTAGGCATTTTGAGCATTTTAGTTTAACTTTATTACATCTCGTCATTTGCGAGTTAGGAATATATTATATTTTTATAAGATTTATATATTTTTATGTACGATAAGTTTAGATACAAATGCGTACATTTCAATTAAAAAATAAAACTTTAAACTTAGTACGTTAGATCATCGATATTTATATATTGCTGACCACCAAGTAGGGTTTAAAGAGATAAGACCATATATTTTTCCTGAAACATATAATTCAAAAACGATGAGAAGTATATCAGGATGTGCACGCCATGTTTGTCGATTCCAAAGCAGCCTATGATCCTGCAGACAGCAGAAATTGTATTTGGAAGATCATGACTGAGATGGGAATCACTAATAGACTAATAAAAGCGTGAACGAACCTATGAAGTCAGAACACGTCTCAGACAATGAGATGGGCTCTCACCAATGCTGTTCAAGCTATATCTAGAAGAATTGATAGAACCAAAATGAAATGGAAAGACTTGCAAAGACTCTCTACTAAGAGAAGCACAGGAAATCGGCTTGCAGGTAAGTGAAGATAAAACAGAATATTTGATTGAAAGCCGAAAGTCTGCGTGGAAGACAAATCGTTTCCGAAACACAGATAGAGCTTTTTTTCCATCTGTCAAGAATACTGAAATCCCGAAACATCTCTACAAATTTGAAACTTAAGGTGCACAGTGCCACAACAATGCAAGGCCTCTCATATACGGCTGCGAGACCTGGGTCCTAACAGATACTCAAATACAGAATCGAGAGATTTGACCAAAACGTCCTTCGTTGCATTACAGTCTGGGATCACAGCTTTAACACATGGAGGAGAAGAACAAACAGTGAACTGCTTGGAGATACTGGTCAATTAATATCTCACGTTACGATGGGCGGGAGCTTGAAGGAATCCATCAAACAACAATGAATGCCCGAATAGTAGGAAAGAGACCACGTGGGAGGCTAAAAACCAAATGGATAGACAGAATCAACAAAGATGTGAAAGAGCTGCATGCAGAAAACTGGAAAGCAGTAACCCAAAGTAGGCAAGCGTGGAGAAGGCTGGTTCGGACGGCGAATGATCTACAAGGTGTGTAGAGCCAACCGAGAAAAAAAAAATATATACACACACACATATTTCTTTTCAAATCCATATATTGAAAGTTGTACTTAGCTAGATATAATATTTTTTTATTCTTTTACATTTACAATCTATAAAAAATCTACGCCTATACATCTTCTTGGGTTAATTACTTGGTCAGGGAAGTACTATTTCTGGACCAAAGATTGTGCAAGGAAGTTATTTGGTCAGCCACCATGTTCTTGGTGGGACCCACTAAGTAGAGCGTAACACGGTAATAATCTGTTGATTACAAAAGTAGAGGGGAAGTAGAATCTTTGTGATTTTAATTAAAGTACAATAATATAGAACGAAAGTTCGAAAATGTATAAATTATTTATAAAACCATTATTAATTGTTATTAATAATCTATTATATTGAGGACGCTTCAGACATCCAGTAAAGCACCAATGGCTAAATAAAATATTTCTCTTCAATTTTTACTGATATTTCATGCGAGAGAAACGAATTACTAATATATCAATTAATAAAATAATCGATACATGATGAGTTATAGCTAACGCATTATTTGTTAGAATATTTAATATGATTATTTAGTTGTAAATGCTAGAAAAAAAACCCATATTAAATATTAGATAACATTTTAGCCTTTTTTAAAATTCTTTAACTATAGTAGAATTATAGAAGCACCTGCTTCCTAATGCCCTAATTCAAATTCAGTATCAACATCTGCTCTTACTAATAGTAATAATTTTTTTTTCTTTTTTTAATAATATTATAAATAACGCATCATAGAAATAAGTAATGTAATAAATAAAATACAAGCAGTGATATTCATTGAGAAACTATTGATAGAGGTGACCTTAAATGACACCTGCTCTTGTAGATAATTTTGAATTGCTCTAAATTTTGAGTGGGCCTGAGTCAGGGACACAATATGAACGTCTAAAGATTTCGCGCATGGCAGATTATGAAATTTTAAAATTTGTATCGTGTAAACAAATGATTCACTCTATCGTTCCATTTTGAGTTTGTCATTGATGTAGATTATTTTTTCTTATAGATTAAGAGGTCGTATCAAGAAAATATATACATTTTTGGGGAGAGAGATTTCTTTGTTTTAATTTATATTTTCATTATAATTGTAAATTATTTAGTTGCACTTTTGCTCAATGATTTATTATTGTATTCTCTTTTAATAATTTATTAATAAGTCGGTTATAATATAATTATGGGTAATACTATACTCAATTATGAGAGGAATAAAATATTTTAGATATATATACCTACTTTTTTTTACAGTAGATTAAAAGTAATGTTTTTTTTTTAAATATTTACTTATTGCTATTTATAACTGTACACTATAATACATTTAATAAATCTGATCTAAGTTAAATTGGAGTGTTACAGGCGTGTAGAGAAACTACCCATTGTTAGCACTCTAATGACATTTTACATTGGCTGGTCTCGTGGCCATCTTCTTTTCAGGCACCTCGGAGAATTGTCAGGAATAGAAGAGGATGCAAGGTTAGAAACTAGGGAGTTTGAGTGGTTAGGAAGTTTATAATGGAAGGATTTATAAAAGTAATGGTTAAAGTTAGTTTTTTGCAATATAAACCCTACAATAAAGCAATATCTTTCTAAGGGTCGTTTACACAGGGACAGCTTTCAGTCGTGAAGTAAAAAAAAAAATTAAACAGTAGGGCAGCGTGGCGGAGTTCTGTCCAAACGATGACGGTATTAAGCAACACATAATTTGTTATTTAAAAAAAATAACATTATAATTATTACCTAATTTTAAGTTTAGAAACAATCAAAACATCAATATAACATAACAATGTTTTCCCGCCCAATTGGCATTAAAGTTGATGGGGCGATGGCAGTTAATATGACGGTAACTAGAATGTCAACTATCAGGCCAGACCTAGTTCGACTGAATAGGCATTGCAGTTACCACTGCGACGATAGTAACTATCATACAATCTGCTGTATAGTAATGGCTGCGAAAATTATTACAATTGTCTGAAAACCGTTACCATGTGACGAGCTTTTATGGTGTTTTTAGCGCCTTCAATTGGAGCAATCACAATATTGTACTACATGTGTATAATTTTTTTTTATTAGTACAATAATCCGTTCTATATACAACAGAGCTTGTAAAAAATATATTTGTATAAAAATATATATATTCACAATGTCCTATGCTACAGAGCTGATGCGTCTCATTATGCAGTGAGTCTTGAAGGCAAAACAAAAGGAGCTAGTCAAATAATTATTTTAAAATATCAGCAGTGACAAAGGATAGAGAACATTAATTGGGATGCTCATCACAATTTAAAACGTCCGGTCCCAAAAATGGCATCGAGGACCAGATGGTTGCGCATCCCGCATCTAATGCACAAAATTGCCGCCCAATTATGTGCAACTGTTGTTGGCGTGAGTCACAAGAACATTCCCTTAATGAATAGTTTGCAACTAGCTAATCTTATTTAGTTTTAGAATTATTTAGTTATTCATATTTTATTTAAACACTGAACCAAGGGGTAAACGTCCGAGGGGTAGACCGAAACGTAGATGGGAGGATTGTGTTAAAACAGATTTAGTGGAATTGGATTTGGAGGGGCATCACTGGAAGGTTGTATGCAGAGAGCGTTTGGTGGTATCGGCATCAAACCTTCGCGTTCGTTAAGTCTTTTATTATTATTATTCATGTTTTATTTTCCTAATTTAATTTACCAAGCAAGTACAATTTATACAGTGCAAAGTCCACACATATACATACATAAATTTACAGTGCCACATTTTAGTTATTTATTAGTGCATATATTTAAGTTATTTGTGTAACTATAATTAATTATATGTTATAGCAATCTTGAACAGACTAATCTGGTGCTTATGTCTGTATGAAGTGGTTCATTGACCTTACGAAGTACCAGAACCTAAGGTACAACTAAGCTTTTGCCGAGTTCGTAAGTTTTTGATACCCGGAGTCTTTACTTGTGAAAAACAGGGCAAAAACTAACTATTGTAGTTTCTTTAAGACAAAATTTCAAAGACTAAATGCTTTAAAAATTTAATTAAACTCGTTTATTGATTTAAAATAAAAAAAAGCAGCCTGCATCTTTAAAAATCTAAATGCAGTCTTTTTATGTGTTTGTCAGTGCTGTTGTATGATTTAGGTGTTTGTTTTAATTCTGACGTTGATTAAATTGGTACTTTTAAAATAGTACCTGTGATGTTCGAGGGACTAAAAATGGACGCATATGATTGCCACCAGTTCAGTCCTATTTGATGCATTATACATTCATACATTCAGTGAGTTTCAAATGAAATTCGCATCGAAATCGTTAACAATATTTTTTATAATTTATTCAGTAATTATTAGTGCGAGGAATTTCAGTTTGTTTATTAATTAATGAGATAAATTTTATAGCTCCATATCCCGTAACTATACATTAAAAAAATACTGGATTTATTGTACGAGACGGTATTTCAGAATATGAGCAAGCTTATTAGTAATTTCGCATACAATTTCGCTAATGAAGAATCCCAATTATTAACTGTTTGTAAATGAATCACTTATTTTTTTTTTTTTGGCTCATTTTTTAGGGTTTATATAATGAGTCAAATCTAATTATTTATTCGAGTTATAAATTAAATAAAGTGATTAGTACTGATGATTGAGGTTATCAGAGATATTTTGAGGAATAGCAAACATTAGTATGGGAGGCCAGTTCAGCTGCTTCTTCCAAAAAGAGGTGACATAGTTTCATATTAATGTCACATAAATAGAGTTAATTAGTATTTGAAGATATAGAAACCATTTACCATATATTTTAGGATTATTTAAATTTAGAAATATTAGTAATGCATCTTCATACGTGATTAGAGGCCACTGCTATGGTATAATGGATAACTGGCTGTTGTAGGAGATAGTTATTTTATTTAAAGAATTTAATTTAAAAAAAAAAAGAGATCAGTCAAGAGTATATCCCGCTACTTCATATAGTCTTAACAGCAAGGATTATTTTATTTATTTAAAAAACAATTCTTATTACATATTAATAATACTTCGCCCATTATCTTGATTCTGTAGCAAGAAGATGAAGAACAAACCAAAAATAAAAAAAAAAGAGAAAATAGACAGGCCACTAATGGGAATGAGATGTAACTCAGCAGCTCGCGAATTAAATCTTTCTCCGAGTGGCCACAAATCAGCGGCATTGATATCGGGCGGGCCACAAATCAGCAACTTCGGCAGCACCAGAGTCCGTCGAGGAACTGTTGGAGGCCCTTCATCCACTTCTTGCCAATATAAACAATGCTAGGAAAAAACAATATGCTGGACATGTCAAAACTAAAAAATAAACATTTCTTGCAATTAAAAATAACCAAAAAAAAAGTTGCATATTTTTTTTTTAATTATTTATTTATTGTAATTTACAATTGTACAAAATAATACAATAAGTAAATATGTAGTATGTGCATATTTAAAAATATACATAAAGCTACATATCTTATTCAGAAGACAGAAGGTATCCAGATCTAATTTTGATATTTTTAGCTACATATACAAATAATGTGGGCTTATGTTATTAAATTTTGGCGAGCATCGGGTTTTGTTCACATAGTAAGCCGGACAAATTGACAAAAAATTATAACAATCCCTCAATATTGTCTCAATAAACAAATTTTCGTCTCTTTACTTCTTAAAAAAATTCGGAAAAATACTTTTTTTTAGAATAATAATAAAAGGAACATTAAAAATCAAGAAAAAATGAGCTGATTCAAGTATGTAAAATTCATTATTTATCAATAGTGTTTAAAGATTTATAAGACCATACGTACAAAATTAAAAAATGCAAGCCTACTCATGTTCTTTGGTCGAACAATTGGTATTTTAACTTTACAGGATACACTTGTTTACATACAATAATAGGCGAAAATATTTCTTCAGCAAGTATCGATTGAGCAGCCAAAGAGGTTAGACGGGGCAGCGAGGACGGATGACCCTATAGAAATAGTTGGACGGCCGTTGGAGAGTTAATTAGCAGAAGAGGATGGAGGAGGTGCTCGTAAAAGACGATGCTAAACCTCTTCAAGATCGTAAAGAGGGGCTATCCCATAGGCTTCTGCCCTCCATGGTGCACATCCACTCTTTTCTAAAATCCTATTAGTGCATCCTTTCACCAGATATTTATTTTTTTTATCGGGTCATCAATACCCGTATTTGGCTAAATTTTAACAAATATAGCTTAAAGTTTGTACTTCATTCAACATGACATTTATCGTGGAAGTGACATCATAAATGATTATGAAACACCATAAGTAAAATATTTGCAACAACCAGAAAAATATGAAGAAATAAAATAAAATATTTTTGTACCTCCGAAGTAAAGGTTTTTATCTTATTTTCCGCAGACCAATTCTTGTATAAGTTGGGACTATCCTAAAGGTTACCAATATATTTTAGCAAATTCGCTATGGAATAAATTTTATAAATTCGAAGCCACTTCGTAATCGAGGTTGCCTATGTGACGCCTTAAAACTGCCAGTCACTACGGTTCTTGATGTCATATTTCTTCAACCTTTCAGTACAGCGATTGGAACAGATGTTTGCTATAAGAGCCGTTTGTAGCTGAGTTCTAATTTTAACAGCCTTGTATCTGCAGCGGTACTGGATCAAATCCGGCCTATGGAGTCGACTTTTATATTCCTGGCTATCCTACAAAATGAAAACCTTGACCCCTTTCCCACCCACATGATTAGAATTAGATGGTACCCTGTAGATAATAACTAACTTTGTTTATATTATGATATTATCTATCCATCCATCTATGAAATATTTCTTATAACTTAAATAACTGTTTTATATCATGATAAATATTTATCCATCCTTCTATGAAATATTTTTATTAAAAAAAATAAGGCAGGATATAGCGCTGCGTATGTGTTGGCTGACCTTAGCATATCTCCGACCGAGGTGGGGTTATTGGAAATTCTTCAGATACGGGTGCCTATTGGATCTAGCCTTTGGTCAGAGATAAGGCATCTGCCAATGCAAGGCACCGTTATGATCTCAGCTAGCATTTAGTTTAAGATAAAAGAAGGATAATGTGTGAAATTAATTCATAAATAAATAATACGTATAGCAGTTATTTTTAAAACATTCACAATAACAAATTTTTGTAGTCAAATAAATTAAGTAATCAATTTGAACATATTTAGATGGATTGATATAATATGATTATCAAAAATATATACACATCGCAATTGTAACGAAAACGTAAAACATATTACAAAAATACAATGTGAAAATTAACTAGTGTTCTATCAAAATTGATTATAATCAGTTTTGGAAAATTATAATTATAAACAAATATTATGGTAGCATCATAATAGATACAATTCAGTTTTTATTAAAAATGTTAATTTGTAACACGTTTTGAAAAAATCAGCACTACTTTTCAAAGCAGAATTTTTATCAGTCAAAATACCTTTATTTATGAAAATTGTTTGTGTTAACATGATAAGGGATGGAAACAAACTGTTAACATTTATATATATATATATATATAATTTTTAACTTTATATGGGCAGTATAAACGTTTAATAATAAAATGAAACGTTTTTATAGTTTTTGTATCCAAAAGATCTTTAAAAAAACTTTTTCCTGAAGTTTTTATTATGACTGTTGTTTTTAAACTGTTAAGAACAAGTTTTAATAAAAAAGTAAATTGTTGATAAAAATGTATTTGAAAATACAAACAACGAAACGCATTAGAACTATTTAGACAATTTATTTGCCAATACATTACTAAAATTTCATACAAAATCCCACTTCCCGAATTTGTATCTATCAATATTAAAAACATTCTCCAGAGATGAAAATTCTTTTTCAACATAAACCCGACTTGCCCAGGTCGTCAGCCTTCAATAATAAAAAAAATTTACTGGAAACAAAACTTAAGACAAGTGATTTAAACATAAATGAAATTAGAACTTTTTTCTTGTTCTGCCATCTCAATTTCCTAAAGGTCCATATAATGGACAGTTTTGGTAAAACTATTAAAAAGAAACTCATTTTGAAAAGTGTTTCGGATTTTTCTTTTAAAAATAAACTAACCTATTGATTATAAAGTGAGTGGCTCACATTACTCGAATTAAATATTGGATTACAACTCACTCCATGTAGTCAAGTAATAACATTATTAAAAAATTTAATTTTTAATTCATACCATTATTTTATAATGATGGTTATTTAAAAGGTTTCGATTTAGGCGAAAATAATCGCTACTAATAAATGTAATTTGGTCTTATGTTAGTTTTAATTAGCGATTTTTATTAACCTTCATACTCTTGAAACATCAAAAATTATTATAATTATTTAAAATGAGTTTAAAAAAAATCGTGCATACATAAAAGAAAAATTGAAAATTAACTAATCATCTTTTTTGAAAATATCAGTTGCGAAAATCAAAATATTTTTCAAAGAAATCTATTCTTAACTTATATGTTAAATATATATTATATGCTGTATGAGTCACTAATATTTGTCAAATATCATTAATATTAAATAAAATAAAAATATATATTTTCCTGATTTTAAATAATTTAAAACTGTCAATATTCCTAATTTTTTTTTTACATTTTTTCCCTAATTAACTTATTGCTATTTATGAATTCATTCGTGACAGCAATAATAAAACAAAAACAAGAATATAAGAATAAAATTTCATTGTAATATTCTAGTTTTTAAAAAAATAAAACAAGAATATTATATTCATACAAAACATATAAATATGCATATCTTTTTCAACTTTTTGATCAAAGGACATAATTAGATTAAAAAATTTAAATATATCATTGATAAAAAAGAATGAAGAATAAATATAATTTATGATTTAGGCATTTACTGATTTTAATAAAAATATATACATAACACAGGCAGCAACAGAGATTTATTGAGAAAAATATATTTTATTTTAATATACATTTAAAAAAGAAATGTTTAAGGTATCTAATTCCGTTGGCATAGAATTTTAGCACTAATTATTGTTATTTTTATGAATGTATATATCCGTTAAGTATCTTGTATTGTACTTAATGATTCGCATTGATACTGAAATATATGCTGCAAATTGAACTAAAATTAAAGTGACTCTATGACTCGCTTGTCGCCAATTTGTCTAAACAGAACATGTATAAACATAGCCCAGTCATTAAAAAAGAAACAAGTGAAGTAAGACCTTCCACCATTTTTCTGTATAAATTTTAATTTTATTTTTACCACGAAAGAAAAACAGGTTTCTTTAATTATAAGATTAAGTTGTTTAATTAGTTCGCGATAATCGTTCGAGTTAATAAATTATTCAGATCGGCTCTCCTGTGGCTTTGTAATCTGGGGGTGTCCACTGCGTCGTTACTCATCGCCATGTATGCTGTTATATCATTCAAGCTATAATTCTTGAACAGATTATAGTTGTTGAATTGGATAATATAGGTAATAGCCTAATAATATATACATACATTATATATACACATACATACATGTATATGTTATAATAACCCAGATAATTGAAAATAATAATTAATTTACCTAATGGAAAAATAAACCGTGATGCAAAGTATATGCAAGATACGTCAAAAGAGAAATATTGTTATTTTTAATTTCAAATATACACAGTGGTTCACCAAAATTGTTCAGTCAATGACAGAAACAATATTATACAAATTTTGAAAATAATTAAAACAAGAAAAGGTTATTCATGTATTACATATATTTAGAAATGGCCAGTTTGATCACTACTATTGAGAATCCTCAACTGAACTGGCAACTTTCCCTAGTCAATGTCTGCAGTGTGAGTCAATGTGGATAATTTACTGCACGCGAGTACTTGGATAGTTTAGTAATTACTAAGCATGTTCAGGTCAATCAAATCAATAGTTTGGGCTAGCTAAGAAGGATTTTTTATTTCTGGACAATATTTTCAAAATTTGTAAAAAAAAATTTTAATTCAGTAATTTAATATTATCATATAAATTTCTGTTCAGTTTATGAAATTTCATACTTAGAACATTACAGACAGCGAAAAAAAAATTAGTAAACAGTAGAGTTGTAATTAAAAAAGGTTTACCGAAGCACATTGTAAATGGCAGCTTTAAAATTAAAAATAATGTAAAATAAATAAAATTTCTGGTTTTAGGAGGAATTTTTTGTGAAATTAATTTTATAAACATTATCCAGGACTCGATTTATAGCTGAGAATTTCAAAATAAAACTTAGTAGGTTAAGTTTTGGCAAATTATGTTTCTTTTGGTTTTTTAATCCCTTACAGTTTTTCTCCATTGCACATAACTCTAGAAATTCCTATAGAAAAATATATTTTCAATGGCGGATTGTCACAGAGAGAATCCAATTTTAAAACTGTTTTATTTTATTGATCTATTCGATTCGACGTTTCCTGGAGGAATAAGTCACCAAAAACTTGCAAACAGAAAGTTTCGATATTCATTTCCACTTTTTCAGCATTTTTGTTAGGTAAGTGGCCTTAATTAAAGTATGTGATTTTTTTCGTTGTATTTTTTATGGAATGACATTTTTATTTCTGCCTCCTAGCAAAAGCATTTTTCAAAAATGGGTGATGATGATAACATAAAAGACCTTTTTCAAAATATATTACTTGTCAATTATTCAAATATTGTTAACTTTTTTCATCTGATTTCCAACTTTTGTAATTATTTAAAATATATAATTCCCATAAAGTTTTCGAGTTTAATATTTTTATTTTTGTTTAATAGATATTCTTATTAATCAAATATTGTATTAATTCAGATAAATATTACTTGTATATTTTTAAAAGTACATTTGTGATGCTGAATTTGCGTCATTGAATTTGAAATTGTACATTGCATGTAAATAGAAATTTATTGTTCGATTAAAAAAAAAAAAATGTGAAATGCAAAAAAATACAGGGGTCCTCGCTAGTCTGAAGGTCACTAATCCAGACAATTCTATAATTCTAACAACCTAAAAAAAAAAAAAAAAAAATTGAAGATTTGATTTTATGTATGTAGTACATACATACATTCAAAAAACTGTATCGCTGAAGAAGATGCTGTCAGACACTTTGAAAAAGATGATTTCAAGTTACGAACTAACAAAAATTTTGGATTATTTTGCAAGAAAAATTTATTTTAGTACAATGATTAATTATTAATTAGTTAATACACTTATAATTTTTATTTTTAAAGTGATCTTTATTTTCTCAATCGGCAATCAGAATTCTTTTTTAATTCGAACCCTATTGGTTTTGATTAGTTCTGATTAGCTAAAGTTCTTTGTAATTCTGTGTTATGATTTTCTTTTTATATCATTTTTTTTACTTCAGAAAGTCTACGCCCCTACTAAAAGTTTCTAACCAACTTCAAATTTTATTATTTAATCAATAACGTGTCTGAATCTGTCGGCCTTAGCTATATTTGTCTACTTTTAATATCAATTTACACCTTCAATGTAATATATTTATTAATGTGCTTATTTATTTCACTAATTATTAATGCAGCTTTTTGTTTATTTATTTTATTATAATTATTATTCGCGGCAACCCCGAGAAATGCTTGAAATTTTCACCCCGAGGCTGCATCGGTCCCCAATGGAGGACTTGAACCATTGCAAAAAAATTATTCATGTAGATATTTACCTAACACAATTCAAAACACTATTATGCTTAGTAAAGAATACGATCCTTTTGTACCTAAAAACTAAAAAAATACCTCTAATATATGGTTGGTTCGGTAATCCACACAGACTATATATTTATATTTAAACGCAATAGGAAAGCGTCAAAATTTAGTCAACATTTGACATTTAGTCAAAAACCAAATGTGGTTTTTATATAGTAATATTCTCAACTTTGTAAGTAATTACCAATATCTACAATTTAGAATGTAACCAGCTTTTATTGACTATATCGACAAGTGCTTGTATATATCTGTATGAAGCGTAATCTAGAAAACTGGGCCACATTCTTTAACATTAATTACGATAGAATCCATTTAGAGAGAGATATATAGAGAGAAAGAGAGAGAGAGAGAGTTTGGGGAAAAGAGTGAGAGTGAAAAAAAAGGAAAGAGAACGAAATGAGAAAAAAAACAAATAAGGACAGGGCATAGAGAGGATTATACAATCGGTAAACAGGACAGAAGTTGACAGCCGAAATATGCCCAGCCTGGATAATGGACTTCAACAAGCACCCGCTGGCACTCTGTTGTTTTATGCCATCCTCTTTTCCCGGTTTTCCACGGATTTGTCTCCTAATAGAATATTGCCAATGACTCATCATCCCATATCAGTTTTGTTTATAATTATATGCCCGGTATTAAATCCAATTCGATTAATTCAACGTTTTTTTAAATTTTAAGATTTTTATTTTTTTTTCGTACCCCCCAGACGAAATAAGTAATTGAATACATACATATAGGTAGTTTAATTGTAAATAGTTAAATTTAAGGATAAGAATGTATCATATGTATCGGTATTGGTACGTCAAATAATATTTCGGGAAGTTGTAGAGGTAAAATTGATTAATTAAGCCTCGCACATACAAAACTATCAGTTCAACAATATTGTTGGCAATGATAGAAGGCGCAAAATTAAAAAAAAAAAAAAGTATTCTAATTTCGTTCTCTATATATTTAAAAATAATTTTTAATTTAGTTATAATAATTTTAAACATGCATGTTTTGTTATAGAATATTATAATCGATCTTAAAAAATATATTTATTTAATTATATTTAAATAACAAATACATGTTTTCATTATTGTAACTATTCTAAAAATCATAACTAAAGTTCGAATAAAAAAATTCTTCCGAGCAATTAAAAAATTAATGAATCTCCCTTATCTCCACGTTTAGGAGTAATCATTTATACAGTACACTGAGCATTTGGAAAAATTCATAATTAATGATATCAAATCATGACATTGTTTCAGTATTAATAGTTTGAGGAGAATATGTGTGCTGAGATATAAATATAGAATATAAAAAACTCTAAGCATATATATAAAAAAAAAAAAAAAATGCATTGTCAATTTTATTCGTACCAATATAGTGATTTCGAAGATGCTATCGATTATAAACGGTATCTCGTGAAAATAGAGACTACACGAGGAACGAAGCTAGTACCATGAACCTAACCCTCACAGACGTAATCAGAATTATTAGCATAAATACGATATTATTCACATTAAGGCAATACTCAATTGAAAAGATGTCCTTCAGTTACAATAGCCGATTGATTGATTTATTCATCCGATAACGGGTTACAGGCAGATTATTCCAACAGATTTTGACATAACATGACACCTTACAACGACACCCACTTAATTGGGTAATAAAATTAAATTGTCGCTCAGTTGCTATGCCTAGCTCAATAATTGAAGCAATTGAATAATATAGCCGTACTCTCTAGTAATAATTGTACGGCGACCAGGAGCTCCCGATATGTAGTCGTTAATAATTGAAGATTTTCTGCGTTGACAACGTGACATATCATGTCACACTGTTGTGACGTACTAGCAATATCACTATATCGTATCTTGGAAGCGACACTTCTCTCACTGCTAATCAAATTCCCATCAGTTCACACACCTGTGTATCTGAAACATTCATTGTCGATCGTGTGAGATATTATGCCATTTCGAAAATACTCGTAATTAGTATTCAAACGTATGATAAACGTCACGTGACGGGACTAAATATGGTGTTGATGGGTATAAACGACTTGAACTAATAGTAATTATTTACACAATTTAGTGAATTATTGCTTTACGAACCACTCCACTCAAGGACGAGGTAACAAGGGTATATGAGGAAAACGAGCTCCCGATCGGCGACATAATTCAACGGTGTAGAAGCCAATGGTACGCTGTCATTGTAAATGTAAACATTCTTATGAGAATGTCACGATAACGTGACAATATCATTTATGAAAACAAATACAAAACAAAAATCATAATTTTTTTCTTTATTCTAATTCTGTTTTATTGTTTTTATAATATGCTAGTGTAGGGGAGCGCATACCAGAGGTAGGGCACTATTCTACTAACTAGGGTAGCTGTGAGTAGATCCTGTGGGTTCTGAAGCCCTACTGGGGTCCACCCAGCCTCTTATAAAGTGAGAACTTTTCAATAGGGAAAAATTATTTTCGCGCAGTCTTTTAATACTTATATGAGAAAATATTGGAAAATAACCTTCTTTTTTTAAACGTATATGTTTTAGGTTAATTATTAACAAAATAGTAAAATAACAAAAATATAATTTTGAGTTTATATATCATTTAAGGCCAATCTGGACATATGGAGTTGAGCTTTGTGGCTCCACTAAACCTTCGAATTCCTCTCGTATTCAATCCTTACAATCCAAAATCCTTCGTAAAATCCTCAATGCTCCTTACTTTGTCACAAATAAAATCATACATAAAGACCTTAATGTTCCCTATGTAACCGATCTAGCCCGAACCAGATATCACTCCTTCCATTATAAACTCTCTAACCACTCAAACCCCCTAGTTTCTAATCTTGCACCCTCTTCCATTCCTGACAATCCTCCGAGGCGCCTGAAAAGAAGATGGCCACGAGACCAGCAAATGTAAAATGTCATTAGAGTGCTACCAATGGGTAGTTTCTCTACACGCCTAGATTTACTAAATGTATTATAATGTACAGTTGTAAATAGCAATAAATAAATATTAAAAAAAATATCATTTAAAAAAATATTCCACCATTGCACCAATTAAAACATGTTTGTTTTATAAAATGAAATGTTGGTATTATAAAATGAAAGTAAAACTTTTTGTCTGAATATATAGTGTATATATTACCTAAAAATTACCTATATTTGAGTTTAATGGGAGTAACATAGACTTATTTTAAATCGTGTTAAATTGGCTAATTCTATTTGGTTTCCATTGAGTGTAAAATCACAATGAAAAGGAAATAGACTTAACCAATTTAACACAACTTAAAAGACGTACCGATGACTGTTTACACCCAATTTACTCAATTTTTAGCCAATTCGACTTACCTAGTTTTCACGAACGCCACATACATAATAATATTATTATCTTTTTTTTAAATACATGAAACATTGACGTGCTGTTGTATTATTTTGCCCCGGACCTGGGGTCAGCCGACTCTAGCTATAAATGAAATGTATTTTCTAAATGAGATGTCCGGGCTCAGAACTCACTTCGCTCGCTCTGACAGCACGACCCTAAGTCAAGAAACAAATTGGGAAGAAGGCACTATATACAAACCCAGTCACGACTGTTTAACATAACCAAAATCTTCCTGATATGATAAGATATGGATTTTCACAATTATTTTTACCAAGATTTATAGAATCAGAGGAGAATTATTTCGGCATTTTGGAATAATAATGCGAAGATCTAGCTGATATTAAATACCATTTAATGACCATTTTTTTATTACGTAAAGTGGTATTTCTTGTTAATAATTTTTAGACAAAATGTTACTGTAATAACGAGAGTACATACTAATTTTAAATACTTAATGTTATTTTCGTGGAAGATTCGTTTTTGATCGAGGCCGATTAATTGATATGATTGATGATACATACATATACATATAGATACGCAAACCTGTTGAATTTTGGACTTCAAATATTTTAAGATCGCATCACTTCCAGTTATTCTATTTTTCATATATAATTGAGTGAATGTAAAAAAACTAAATCTATACGGCAAAGTATATTTTTCATTTTTTTTTTAATGAAAAATAGTTTGTTTATTTGCTTTCACGACCTTATGTAGCCCAATGATGTCATTCTATAGATTGCCAACCTATAATAGGCCGAATGAGAAAGTTGAAATTTATTAATAACTCCCACAAGCTAGATTTATAAAAATAATATGGTAACATGAATTTTTCATTTTTTTGGGGTGCTAAGGAAAACAAACCAAAAAAAACTTATAAATAATATGAGCATTTTTACATTTCAAGTAAAGAAGCAGTTGAAAGATGAAAGACGGTAGCGACCAGAAGGGAGCGCGCAAGGACAGTATTCCGCCCACTCCTCTGCGTTCTTCGACGGTGGCTCCGAATTAGAAAGTGGAAGGCACGGGAATAAAAGACGGAGACAGAGAAATCAAAATGGCGGCCGAGAATGCGAAACCGTTAGTTTTAAAATTCGCAGAGGCTGGGCCCGATCTAACGGCCTAGCGCCGAAAACTAGTTATCGGCTTCTAGTTCCTTGACCTCCATAGCTCTCCTCGGCCTCTCTTATATGTCAGTAATTATCGCTTAGCTCTTTGTGTAATGTTCCTGTTAACGCTTTGGGAGGCTATGTGTGGCTGACGCTTCTGTATGGATCATAAAATGATATTCCTTAAAATTTTCCAACTTGAAAATCGTATTTGAGTTTTAGCTTACCTATTGTTGTAGAGAATTTTATATGCATAGTGAAATACCGACTTGACGAAATTGGTCATTTTTGGTAATAATGAAATTTTAAATTTTTTTCACTTAGGTGATTATACACATATTGTCATTTTTAAGCTGCTTTACAACTTGACACCCATTTAATTGGTCTTATCATCGGACCAACAACAAATCAAGATATTTTGTGAAATTCGCGATATACGGTTAGCAATTCTGAAAAGTTGAACAAGTCCATCATCCAACTGTTCTAAGTTACAAAATTCTTAGGTTTTCTTGAACCAACGGCCATTTCTCCAATTTCATGCGAATATATAATGAGACAAAGGAGAACTCGAATGTAAAATTTGTTTTTACAACAAGGCTGAGAATTGGTGATTGTAATCTGACCGTCTCCCATATGGCATTAATATGCTAATTAATACCTATCTGTAGTCGGTAACGGTAGAGTTTTTTTATTTTGTTCAGTCTAGTCAATTTTATCTGACTAATTCCAAATAAAATATAACTAAAAATATTTTGAAATAAGCATATCGATGGTAGGAAATACAAATCTTGTAAGTTCTAAAAAATGATTATACCATAAAAAAAAATCAAGAGAATTCTCGAAATTAAAAAAAAAATGTTAGATACAAGATATCTAACTTTTATTTTAAAATTTAATTTAGTTTAAATATTATTATTAACAAATTGTTTATTTTTTAGGACGTATGAGACATTCACAGCTCAGGCAATGATGTGACATTAATAAAATAGTTGTAAAACTGTTTTTATATTGTAAGTGCTAGGCAATCGCAGATGTTTAACATTGCTTAATAGTTTAATAACATTGTTTTTCGTTGTTATTTTGAGTGACATCATAGTGTGATTATGTTGTAATAAAAAAAACAACTATAATACTTAAACACAATAAAATTTATTTACTTTTTAATCATTGAATTTAACGTTGTATATATGAAAAAAATATTCTAGTTTATAAAAGATTTTTAGTTACTTTAGGCGAATGCAGATCATTTCATTCAGACATATCCAAATTAATTTACATAATTATTAAGTTATTATCTTTATTCTTTACTCATAATATTTTCTATTCCTTACCTCGATAGTAAAATTGTTGTATTAATTATTTTAATTTGAACCAACTTATGCACCGAACTTCTTTATGCGATAATATTTAGTTCGAGACTAAACTATGCAGGCCGTGCAACTTGTTATGATCCTAATCAAAAATACATGCTACCAACACCCGTGGCCCCAACAATTTTGCAGATTGATTTGCATTTTCGGTTACAGCCCCTTTCCAATAAATAGTAGCGTGATTTTATAAAGACTAATACCATTCAGTGTACAAAGGGTGTCCTGTAAGTGTTCAGCAATATTTATTAAGGAGAATATTTTGAAAGCAACAAAAAGTCTATAAAACATTGGCCCGTTTTCCAAAATAAAAAGTGAAAATTGATATTTTTTTTAAGTAACACATTTCTTTATTGCATAGAAAGTAATAAATAATAATCTATTTAAGGTAGGTAATTCTGAGTTAGATCATTGCAATATAAATCTTCTTTAAAAATAATAGAATTTTTTTTTTTAAACAATTTGAAGCGGATTTTCTAAGCGTCTAATAGGAAGGGATATTTTAAACAATGGATTTACCCAGAAGATCCAATTTTAAAAAGCTTAAATAATGAAAATCCGCAAACTTTTGCTTAAGGCTATTGCCACTTTTCATCCAAACGGTGCGTAGTTATGAGCAAACTTAAAAAAAAAAATCCAAACAGAATTCATTGAAAATTAGTCTTCATAGTTGAGAATCAATAGTTCGTCATGGTAATCTTACGATTAAGAGTCCTTATGAATAATTCTTATATGATATTGAATTCTCATATGCACTTGGCAAACTTTTTGGGGCGCTATAGTGATTATAAAATATTTTGTTATTTATTGATATGACAAATAAATAATTTAATTTTTAAACGCTAACGTGATTATTCACGAAATTTTTGAATTAATTTTTCCACCGTAACAGTTTTCCAGGCTTTCCTCGGATTCTCAGAATTTCCCCGAATTTTTTTTCCTATTTCCCAGCTGTAGACAACCCGATATTTCCTTGAAATAAGGGTTTCATAGTTGCGTCTCCTTAAACCTGATTAGTTACAAGTAAACGGTTCTACAAGTGCCTATATACCCACATAAAAGAAAAAAAAATCGTCAACCCATATTTTCGTAATTATTGAATTAGTGGATTTAAAACCCAATTAGCGTGATTTCTATATTTAAAAAAACACAAAAGCCCTTTATATACTGAAAATCTGACTATTGATTCTGTAAAAAACCAAAAAGTAAATTTTAATGATTTTGATACGTCCTAGAAAGAGGTAAATTTACCCTTAATAAACTGTCTGTCTATTGCAAAAAGGATTTTTTTACTAATCGGAAAATCTTGGATATAAAGATAAAAAAAAGTTGTTTACAATAGATATCAGTAGTTTTGACAATTTCTCAGTGGTTTTCTTCATATCTTGACAATAATGTTAGCTTTAACCCTCAGTTAATCATACAAGCAAGTAATTTGAATGGATAGTAAAGCTTTTAGTATATAATTAGGCATAGCGAAACCTAGGTTTGATGCTGCAAATAATAAGATTACGATCTCTTCGCTACCCAGATCGAACTTGTAATCCTCACATCTACTCCATGGTTAACCCAATCCCTGTCGCTTGAGCATTCTTGACTTATAGATCCTAACGACTTTTATGATCAGTTCAATCGCTTCATTCGATCGGAGCTTCTCAGAGTCGTATTTCATAGTTGAGAATTTAATAAAATTTCGCTTTTAATGTAATCACCGCTTCTATGTAATCCTAAACCAACTAGACAACGCGTCCGCAAGGAATTTCTCCTGCAAGGTCAACGACATGCGAATAGTTTGGACAGCTTTGAACTTTAGACCTCTTATCTACTCAGGTAGCAAATAGGTAATTGGCAACTGTGGCATTTGGCCGGCGGTCCTGGGCTTGGTCCTGGGTCCTATAATTTCGAACCATACGGGAACTAGATAATGTCCGATAAATTCGCTAAGGATAATTCCAGATATTTCTCATAACCTGGAGTAATCTGCTGAATAAAAGGAAAAGGTGAATATCCCGTCCCTAGACTTTGACAAGATTTATTGTTTACAGTTCCGTGACCTTTACAAGAACACCTTGTCCTCATATCTGATAACGTCTCTCTTGCGAAACGTCATCCCCGCCTAACTTACATACCTCACAGTACTATTTAAAAAATCATCTATGCTGGAATTTCTTCTTTTTATCATTGCCCAATTTATGTATTATTTATCTATAAATACCAATATTAATTTTTTATGACTGCTCTAAGAGAATATTAATAAAGGAATAAAACAACCAGTCATAGATTCTTAATAAGAATTTTCGAGATTCCTGAACCTTGTGAAATCTGAGGTATTTCTAATTACTTAAATCAATTCTTACACGATCGTGTATTCACTTTTGATTACTATTAAAAAAACATTGAAAAAGGAAAACACAATAGTAATCATATTACTAATAAAAATAATCAGGCATGATAAAAGTTCTTACAGATCCAGACTAATAAATTGAAGGAGAATACTCATTAAAAATAGTTTTAAATATGGTAAAGTGGTATGCGTAAAATCTTGGTTGACAACAAAAAGTTTTCTTTTACTATTTTGATACCTTCATTGACCGCCACCAGGTCTTCCTACAATATACTTCATACGGACAACTATCTTCTTCCAATAATACTAATATTGTATGTTTTTTTTAGTTTAAAAGGGATTGATGCATTTCATTATTCAAAATTAACCAATTCATATTTCAAAAACTATGTAATTCAATACTTGTGTATTAATAAATAAAAGTTTAAATACTGTAAATAAATATATGTACTTATGTATATTTAAACTAAGATAAGTAGTATTAAAGGCAAAAAACAAAACAAAAAAAAAAACAATACTCAGATTCTACAATTGGCTTTTAGTTAGTGATAAGTGACAGACAAGGAGGTCGCTCGACCAGTTCTTTTTTAGTCTTCTCCGAGTAGACAGTATTTCCTACTATTTTTGTTTTGAATCGTTAATACTGCGCTTGGAAGTGTGGGTTATGCGAAATTATTTAGTTGAGGAACCTGGATGCGTACGTTAGTATTTGAACGGTTTTAGATTGGACACTTCGTAGGAGTTTTCAATATATTTGTGTAGCTTATAACCAAATTATACTATTCATTAAACAAAAAAATACAATTTTTTTTTCCAATTTCAAATTTTACTGTATCTGAACATACGGAGTTGAGCTTTGAGGCTCCACTAAACCTTCAAATTCCTCCCGAATCCAATCCTTACAGTCCAAAATCCTTCGTAAAATCCTTAACGCTCCTTACTTTGTCACAAATCAAGTCATCTATCATGACCTCAATGTCCCATATGTTGCCGATTTGGCCAAAACCAGATACCACCAATGCTTCCATGATAAACTTCTCAATCACCCAAACCAACTCGTTTCTAGCCTGGCTTCTCCTTCATTACCTAATAATCCTCCTAGGCGTCTGAAAAGAAGATGGCCTCGGGATCTTCTCTAGAAATATTTTTGCAGTTATATCAATGGGTAGATACTTGTTTGTATCACAAACTTGTTTGTGTCATTATAGCACTTACAGCAAATTTACTTGTTGTATGTATGTTATACAGCTGTAATTAACAATAAATAAATGATAAAAAAAAAAATACTGAGAATAACTTTGAATCGTTGAAAAAGGACTGGGCTCGTACGTATGCATTGTACAAAATTTTGTCGACGTGGTACCTGGATCGATTAAATGTTCAGCTATTAGTAATATATTATTTTATTTCATTATATTGATAAGAGCGTTTTACTCTGAGCCCCCCGCAGACTGCACATTCCCTAAAACAGCTGGATAGAGCCAGATGGTAGCGTAGGCGCAGACCCGTCCTAGACTTGGTTCGTTGACCCCTAGCTCCCAAAACTGGCCTAGTCAAGTTCCTGTAGCACGACCTAGCCAAACTCTCAGCCTCTTGGACCTAGTAGGACAAGCCAATTAGATACACTTCCTTCTTCCGAAGCGTCAATGTGACTTATCAGTCTCAGTTATAGGTCACTCGACCATTCCTTTATTTATATATTTTTTTATTCTGTGACTTAACTTTTTCGAAAAGTTGATCTGATATAGTATTAAATAGTCTTTTTCATTATATCTATTTTTCTGAGCTTGATATATTACAATAATTTTTTAATAAACTGAAATAAAATAGCATGAATATCAGTTTAAAAATTGGATGGAATAATTACTTTATTTAAAAGATTTCTTAAGACACAAACTTTTTTTTTTGAACTATTAATGTCATTAAGTAATCCATTTTTTTTTCATAGCCCCATGGGATGAGATGTTGATTTAGGGGTGGTAAGGAAGGGGTTTCTTTTTCTGCAATTGATACATTTTAAGAGAATCGAAATTTATTCTATGTCTAATATAATGATAAAATTACTGTAATAAGTATTAGGTTAGAGTGAGTGTAAACGTAAATAAATTTAACAATGCATAAAATAAGTCCATAAATATCTATTTTAAGAACTTGCAGTTTCGCCCATTTATGTTACTAAATTCATATTTCTACTGGTTTCTATATATTTATATACATATAAGTTACAAACTAATTATTATTTTAACTATACTGACAAATGAAAATAAACATTTATATCATTTTAAGTTTACGTTTCGGAAGAACCCCCATAGGGTGCTTCCTTCCCAAGATTATCAAGTGTTTGAAACATTATTTAGTTTAGTTATTGTATTTTAACAGTTGTAAATTTCAATAAATTAATATATAAAAAAGAAGTTATTTTTTTTTATTAGTATTTCTTTTTCAAACGGTTTGGAGGGATACTAAACAAATAATAGGAGGAGAACATGTTCCCACTAAATAAATCCATTTACACTAATTGTTCTATTTAATCTGGTATGATGAAATATCCAACTTTTTGTTAACATTATTTGTTTTTAGGTATCTTCCAATCATCTCTTTATATATTAGTCATCTCTTAAACAAGAAGATCTTTTCCGATTAAACATGGATCATGTTTTTGGATGATAACTTGTGAGTAAGGTATAAACATGTTAAACATTTCAATAATAGTCCACCAGAAAACATGTTAAACATTTCAAATTGGGTTGTTAAATATGAACAATTATAATTTTATAAATGAAAAAAATTCACTAAGATGCTGCCTAGGATTAATTATAATTTAAAAAAACAAAACAAATAACGTATCGTTGGACATTCTTTATTTCGATCATTTTCAAATAAAAATAAATGTACAAAATGCAGTTTTGTTTTAATTCATTAAAACAATAAATAAATATCTATCGACACTTATTTTATAAAATATTATACTTATCCTTTCAATAGTTTTTAAAATGTTTATAATTATGTAATTTTTATATACGTTTTCCTTCGTATATCAATCAAAGTATATAAGCCTATAAAATATGTATATAACTGAGCTGTTCATTATTAATGGTTTTGAGTTGATTAATGAACTATTTATATATATATCAATAAAAGCTGAATTTGTTTATCATTATAATTTATAAAGTACCTGGTAAAAAATAGTGTTTTTACAATAATTTTTTCCGGTCCTAACCTCAAGAATCTTTTTTTTTTTATCTTACATTATTTATACGTTTGAAGCCCCCTGAGTGAAAAATGCAAATGTACTTTTTTAATATTTTATTTATTCTAATATCTTTCTTTTTTTTTTAAGCAAATAATTAATTTTAAATCTTTGTTCTCTTTTTCAAGAGTGAAATATTCCATAGATGGTGTTCAATAATTTATTTACAGATAAAAAACTATTTAAACTAACTTTTCCTAATATTAAAAATTCATTTTGTTATTATTTGTTATGTTAATAGACAATAAAATGTAAAATGAGGAAAATCTTAAATATTAATTTATACTACATAACAATATTTTTTATGATACCAAGGTGTAATAGTGTTGAATTGGTTATAATAAAAAGTTTTAATATTAATGAAAGAGTGACCTGGGCAGAATAGCCTGCAAAATTCTTTTTAATATTCCATGTGAATGTAAATTGGTATTTCAGATTGTTCTTAAGGATGGCCGAATTGGCCGAAATATTGGACTTTTGAGGTAATAAAGAATGTTTTGAGACTTTAATTTGGATAGTATCGATTTTATTTAAACAATAATAACCAATCTCAAGGAAATTATATATTTTTATTGTATAATACTGCATTCTGCCATATTTATAGACAATGATAATAGAAATCAAAGAGCTCATTCACACCATATTTAAATTAAATCTATATCACACCATATTTATATTAAATGATAACAAAGTAAGAAATAGAGGAGAAAAAAGTAAAATAAAAAATAAGTAAATGAAAATAATAATACTAATTTAATATATATAAACTTTAAATTAAAGTAAAATACTAATTATTTTTAAGTTAAGATATAGTGTATTTTAATTAGTCTTTATATCCCCAGAAATTTGTTTAAAATAATTTAAAAGAATTTGGTATTACAAAGTTACATTATTTTGCAAGCCGGTCCCATGTTTCATCCGGCTCTGTGCTTCGAAAAGGTTGTCGACCTCCGATTTGAGATATGGCGTTATTGTGTTTGATGACTAATAATGATGAAACATAAAGAATGATAATTACTCAGTGTTTGATTGATAAATAAAATAAATGCTTTTGTATCTAGTATTTAGTATCTTGTGTTTGTATCTATAAATGCCGTATAGATGAGATCAGGAACTGAATAATGTTGAAAGATAACCGAGCGTAACTCGTGACAGGGTATTAACCCTTCAGAAATACCCTTCATTGTAGGTCTTGATGCTCAATACAAGAAATGCTCTAACTAAATCAGCTCCTAAAGGCGGAGTTGATGTTCTCGATTCTAAAGGAACCAAGGACTTAGTAGCGAGAAGCCTCCCTTTAGAACGGCTACATAATTAACAGGTGTTGACTGTTTGCGGTTTTCCACCACCCAGGTCTACACGGGCGCATTAAATATGGCGGTATTATCGGCTCCTAGAGCGGAAACCAAGCTATGAAATAGTCATGTGTCGCCATTTTGTCCAGAACATGCGGTTACTAGTTCCTGGAATGCGGCATGTGTCTTCCAGTGGTTGTCATTATCGCCGACAGGGTTACAAACAAGCTGTGAACAGTGGGCTCAAACGCTCAAATAGTTTTCAAAGTTAGGAATTTTTACTTAAAACAATCAAACTAAAAATTATATTCAGCTTTGGTAAGTGGCTAACAAATAAATAAAATGATAACGATATTTCCCGAAAGGTCCTCAGTTCAGATATACAGTCTCGTCAAGTTCAAACTTTTTATTTTTCAGGAAGAAGTATTTTTTTTTATTGCTTATTTTTTACCCATTATTCAGTTTTAATGTGTCTTTTTACGATTAAAAAAAATGCATAATCAACATGTAGTGAATTTTAAAACTGATATAGCAGGAATTGGACAAAATTGTATGGACATAATTAATAAGATTGATTTTTAAGACCATAAGTTTTTAGTAATGAAGTAAATTGAAGTAAAACACTTTAGAGAGAAAATTAGGCAAATCCCAGAAGCCATATCAGGGCTCTGTACACTGAAATAAAATAATTAAGGTGATTATTATAATAAATAATCTAACATAATTTCTAGTAAATCTACGATTTTTTTAACTTCTAATTTTGCATTGGATTTTTTTTTTTTTTTTTTAGAAAAACGATGGGACTATAATATAACAATATCGAAAAAAACTGTAATATAAGGAAAAATTAGGAAGTAATAGAAAATGGCTAATTATTTCTAAAAAATAATAAAGCACTAACAAAACTTTTTTGGACTAGTAAATGTAAGCTCATAATTTATATTCTATAATTAAGTTTCAAACATTTTATATCCACCTGAATGCTCTTGTTTAAACAATTGATTTATAATTTGATTCTTTATTAATAATGAACTGGGAATGACATCAATCTCGGACTTGATTTTCCAATCAGTTTAAAACATATTTACGACTTTACTGTTTTCTGATTCAATAAAGTAATAACATTTTATTATATAATCACTACATACAGATTGCTATAATTGATACAAAGTATATGTTCAAGTGTAAATATTTTTTGTATGATACCGTAATGAGATTTTTATTTTAATATATCTGTTGTTTATGTGAATGAGTCAAATATTTGTAGTTGGTTTGATAATAGTATAATAGTAATGTAGCTATTGACTTGGATGGGTTTTTTCAGAGTATCAAAATCGAGATAAACATATGAATTAAATTATAATTTGCTCGATTCTACTGAAAACTTGAATACATTTAGTCTTAGTTACTTTGTCTGCGCTTAAAGTATTCATCCTTGGACGCTTGTTGAAAACTGTATGATTCCGATTCGAGAGCTCTCAGAAGAAGCATAATAAGTTAAAAATAAATGTTGAAGGTACGCCATAAGCCAAAATTTCGGAGAACAAGATGAGATATGGATTTGTGGAATCATTTAATTTTGAGCTTAAATCTCTCGGCTGAGGGGCTTCACTTAGCTCTCTCAGAAGTGGAAATACATTATAAAAACCCATTTTTTTTTTTACTGTTCTCATTGTGACTATGTTGAAAATAATTTTGTAATTGCCTAACTATTTTTTGGTTTTTCCTCAAAAGAAAGTAAAATGTTTATAATATTCATAATTTTGTACTTTTTTTTTTAATAAAAAAAAAATGAGATCTACCAATAATTTTCAGCTTTTTTGTTTGAGTAAAACATGCACGTTTCTGTAAAAAAGTATCAATAAATTAACTTAAATACCCTTTGGTCGTTTGGTAAAAGAAACGTGTTTTTGTTAAAAACCAAATAAAGAGCTGTTTGATACTGAATATTTTTTTAAGGTTTTATTTGCATTATTAAGACGTATTTATTATTGAATGCAATTTATAAAAAAGATTAATAAAGTTAATAATAAAAAATAGAGACGTATTACTTTAAAGTTTACATTCTTCATTTATTTTTAAATCGTTCATATTTAAGAGTAGGTATTAGAATTAGTCACATTTAAGAATAGAGTATTGTAAGGGGATATTTCAGATACATGTCCTATTTATAATATTAATTTAAAAAATATTTTCACTTTTAACAAAATAGTAAACTAATTAATTAAAATATGCAAATATAAAAAAAGTTTGTGTAAAATGTAAAAATAAATATATTTCGTCTTCTATACAAAATACCTTTAATACAATCGATGATAAATAAATATTGTATATTTATGATGTTAAAGAGAGTTAGAACTCAAAAAAAGTAGATAAAATTATTTTTAAGTCACTATCGCAAGATTCCAAAAACAAGGACTCTAGTTAGTATATTCTGAGCGCCAGAGTTTCACCTTTATTCAAATACATCAATAGGAAAATAAAGACCAGATCATGTGAACGGAGTCCAAAGACAGTACATCTCATATCAATATCTAAAAACATGGTTAATTATATTTACTGATAAATGATTTGAATATTTAATATTTCTAATAATATGATATTGAATATTTAACATTTTTCTGATGTGCTAATTTGCTAAAAAAGGAAAAAAAAATCATGAGAAAGAGAAAAAGAAAAAGGGGAAAAAAAGGTAGAAAAAAAAACCATGTTCTGGTGTTATATATTACTAATGTTTAGAATTATTATTGTATACTTGTATAGGCTTATTTATCGTAAGATTAAAAATATTATCTGATTAGACTAAAATATGTATGCTATGTGATTAGCATCCCAATGAAGTTGGTTAGCACAACTTTGTATATTAATAAAGTTTTTCCCTCTTTAGCTTTTTTGACATACATAGTATTTCTTATAGAATAACTGTTTTTTTTTTTGGAACGTTATATTTTTTGTTGTTTCAATGATCAGTTATTTGAATTATTAGTATATTGAATTTTTCAACTCTTTTAACATCATCCCTTTCTTTTTCTATTTAGAAGTGAGAGTGATGAAGTGGTATTCCTACTGGATGAGTATTTTTTTAAAATGTTTATATGGGATACACTGTGCATTGTTTAAATTTTAAAGGTGACAATTTTATTGTTTACTTTTAAACTGTCATCTGAAAGACTCAAATCATTGCGCTCCAGAGGTTCTGAATGATTCCGAAACCTTTGAATACATACTTTTTCATTAGTCGAATTCGACTTGTCACAAAATTCAAAATGTTTATTAGGATTTCGATTTACAAAACGACTGAAGTATGGTCGGAGAGAGATAAAGATACAATTACAATGACTAGTTGATGGAGTGCAACAATCCCACGCAGCATTGCTATCAGCCCAACGCACTCATCTCCAGGTCAATGTGGATCATTGGACTGGTTATCTCCACTGCTGATCCTCTGATTGTTGCCATCTATACCACCATTCTTCTCTTTTTACCATCGCTGCTTTTGTCTCCGAGTCGTATTTTTTTACTTTCACATTTAAAAATCGTTGGTGACGAAACAGCAATTTTATGAAACCTGAATATTGCTTTTCACCATTGCTCATATTAATGATATCATACAATAAAATTTCGGGGTTTAAGGTTGGATAATATTATCAGTACTATTTTTGTTTGTAGGTTTTGATTTATTTCGTAGAAGGAAACCTTCTATTTTATCATGTCGACATCTGATTCCTTGCTCCGTTGGGCAATGCCATTTGTATGGTTATAAGTACATATATTACAATTCAAATGTGAAGGACTCTAAATGGGTAGTAATTATTATAATAATAAATATTAATTTTTTTTAATGGTATTATTTTCTTTACCACCTAGAT
>NW_027113702.1:595029-596543 GCF_000696795.3 Halyomorpha halys | reverse complement strand
ATTCAAATTCCATACACCTCCTGAAAAGATTATTAAATTGTAGAATAAGGTAAAAAAAAAAGATATAAAATAAGAAAAGATAATTATATTATTATGATGAGGAAAAGTAAATGTTATATGCGCACATCTCAAAATTTATACACTGGATATATATGGTAAATTATATATAAAATCATTTGAGAGATTTCAAGCCCTCAACGAAGCTTGAAAAAAAATGGCCTTAATTGGACCATTGTTAGCAAAGTTAAACTTCGAAATATTTTTAAAATTGCAATAAATGTATTTCGCTTTGGGTTCCTTGGAAATAAGTTCACATCTTGTCAGTTTTTAGAATATATCGTAAACAACACATTCATCGATACTTTCCAGGTCATCGTTTGAAAGATGATTAAATTGTCTACAAAGCAACCAAAAAAATATAATATGTTCGAGTTTTCAGGTAAAGCGGTCACGAAAGTCGTATGAGTGGACACACCAGATGTTTGTTTTTTCTGGAATTGGAATTTTATTAAATAAAACATTGCATGAAATCAAAGGCCTACCGAAGATTCCAGTTTACAAATGGAGGTGAGTAGGACGCTGAGGAAAGAGAAACTGTAATTAAAAAAACAATCTTTGAACGGAACTGGACTCAAAAAAGGAGGCCTGGTAAAACCTGTAAAATATCTTTTGAATGAAATTAAAATATATGGATAAACTTTGAGAGAGAAAAAGGCGCTTGGTGCAAGCCGAGATGAATGGAGTTCCTTCACCACGTCAGCTTAGCTGACAGCGTATGAATAAATGAGTTAATAATTTTATAAATGACAACATCCTCCCCTATATAATATTATATCAGGATGTGTAGATAATTTTACGTTTAGAAGTTTTACAAGCCTACATTTATTTAAATTTAATTCTTACTTCAATTTTATTATTATTTTAATATTGGTAATAAATTCAAACTAATACCTATGAATAGATATTACTTTATATATGATGCATTATTTTCTGAGTATATTTAAGAATTAAAAATGTGTAATAGATATTTTTTAAAATATTAATTGTCAATGGAAAGCGATATTCTTGGTAATTACAAAATAAAATTAGATAAAACTTCGTAAATCAATTCCGATATAATAAACATTCATCATTTTTATTTATTTATAAAAATAAGTTTTAACAGTAATTTTAATGACAGTACTTGAATATAGTAAAATGAAATAAAAGTGGTTTGATATAATTAAAAGGATAGAGATTTCTAAACATCACCACATCATGTATTAGTATAATTAATTTTGATTGAATTACTTTAGTGTTTGTGTGTTATGACTCTTCGTCATTTTCGGATTATGTTTTATGGATTTCATGTAAGGTATGTCAGTAATAATAAACAAAAATGAGAAAAACTTAAAATGAAGATTATAACCGTAAGATCCTTAAAAAAAAAAGTTGATAGCAAAGAAATAGTATAACAAGAAATTAAGAATATAACAAATGATACATAACGAAATAATGTAAATATAATATTGCAA
>NW_027113702.1:576713-594610 GCF_000696795.3 Halyomorpha halys | reverse complement strand
CTGTAAATATTATATTAAGATCGTGCTCGTAGATATTCTACGAGATCTCATAAATATACATTATTATGTCAGGACTAAGGTTCACCGATCGTCCTCTCTCTCTCTGTTTACAGAACCACTAAGAGCTGGAATAATTAGATGTAAATTAACAAGATAAGGTTAATGATGCCTTTCGTTACTCCTATTAGTGATAATTATCTACTTTTGGCTTTCTTTTGTCATGCGAGGAATAAAGGCAACAGGAAAAAGTTAAGACTATCTTAAACTATGAAAATTACACAAAGTCAATAATGTAGGCTATGATAAAAGAAACATTTAATTAAAATGGAATATATTTCATAGAACTCATATCTGTTAATAATTAAAAAAAAAAAAAAGGAAAACAAACTAAGATAACTAATTTTCTAACTAATAGAATAAAAATTGCAAAATTAAATTTCAAAAGATTTTAGTTTTTTTCTTGTTAAAAAAACGAACTTTGACTTAAATATGTGGATAAATCAAATTTTATCATAAGCCATTGGGAATTATACAAACTGGTACAAATAATAAAAAACGGTTCAACTTCATAATTTTAGAAATATATTTTACGATTATATGGTCAAACAATGTGGAATATACTAATTAAACATGGAAATTCACTTATAAGACAAAAGAAAAAAAAATTGAAAAATCAAAGTATTATACCACATGAAATTTATTTGAAAAGTATATTTTCAAAAAACGATTTGAACATAGAAAAACTCTATTTGCACTTAAATTGTCATTTTTAAAATCATATATGATCATTATTTTTTAAGTAATAAATGAAAGTCCTATTTTTTTTTCTTTTTTAGATTTATTTCTTATTATTCTGAGCTTTTCAAAGTAAATTTTTAGCTTTACTGATTGAATTATCTGTTCAATTTTTTTTCTTGATTGTGTGGTATGTAATAAAACAGAATCCCAAAACAAGTATGAACTGACATATCTAACTTTCGGACTTTCAACTGAATAACTCATATTTGTTTGAAAATCAGTTATAAAAAAAAATCATTGTTTTATTAGTCTCTATTAAAAAAATAGACAACTTGGTATTACTGTTTTAATGCTTATTAATATCTTCTTAGAACAAATTAAAACCTAGATGATTGTAACCTGAATTTTTACAACACTGGTTGTTGCTGGTAATATAATTTTCTTTTTTTTTTTTTTAGAATATCAAAAAAAATTACTTAAAATACTTCCATAGTTAAAAATTAATATTATCTTATGGTTAAATAAGAATAATGCAATCCAAAATAAATAAATAAATTTATGTAGATAAAAATTATCTTTAGATTGAGTCATATTTTATTAAATCAAATTTTCTCTTAATAGATTAGAGGTTCCATCCATGGAACCAAATTTGTTTTTCTATGTCTAAAAAGTAATATGCGAGTGAACATTTTCGGTTCTGAGGACATACATTATTTTCATTTCTGGGATACATAATAACCATCCCTACCTTCGGTAGTGAGAAAGTAAAAAGCAATAAAGTAACTAAACAGATAAAAATATATAAATAAATTAACTAAAATATATGGGTAGATGAAAATGACTTATTAGTTAATTAACAACTATAGCTAAATTACTAAATGGAAAATCATTTTCACTTTCTAAATTTGAAAAAAAAAATTTAAATGTACCAAAACAAATTTACCCAGTTATGATTTTTTTAATTTAATAATCTCCACGGTTATTCGTGAAAAAATGGAAATTTCAAAATTTTAATTCAGATCAGTTGTTCCTTGAGTATTTACTTTTTCTAATGATAATTGTGTTGTGAAATAATTGTTTTGTATAGAGGTTTCATTTTTTTCAATGCTATTGCTTAAATATATTTGTATTATTATGATGCATATGAATAATCAACATTCATATTGAAGAGGAACTTGGAAGTGGCACGTGGCGTGTATTGAACGTCAGTAGAGCAAAATGAAAAAACAAAACAAAAAAAAAACGAAATGCCCACAGAGTGACAATGGTCGGAGTCACAAAATGGCCACACAAAGCCTGGTCACGGGCGACCAGTCTTGAAGGTGCGGATTAGAAAGCCCCTGTCGCATATCCTTCTATATTAGGAGCACTTTTTTATATTTGAACTTTTTTTTTTATATGAGAGCAAGCTTTCTAGAACGGTGCATTATCTGCGTTGCAGCTGCACTAAAAAACCGAAAGGTCACAGATAAAATACTTATAAAACAAAATAAATAAAGGAGATACTATCGACAATCGAAAGGTAAAGGTCAGAAATGCAGAAAAGAAATTAAGAATAAATCTTCGTTCCAGGTCGGGAGGGAGGGGTTCGAAGGACAGAGCACTTAACGTCTTCAGTGCTCTATTAATTTTGACTTTTGATATGTTAAAGTCCTTATTATTCAATAATAATAATAATGTATTTAATTTGTAATAATTTATATTTATGAGAGGCCTTGAGAATTGTTTCCCACTAAAAAAATACATAAGCCAATTAAATATTCATTTACAAAAATGCAAAACAACTCCGATAATTTCATAATCATATTAAAAAATATTAATTTCTGTAAATTATTGAATTGTATTTTCTTTTACATAACACATTTTTTAAATTTATTTTTTCAAATTTACAACTGTATTTACATCTTGTAAATGTGATGTTAGATGACAATGGTATAGACACAGACATGTAGAGAAACTACCCATTGGTAACACTATAATAATATTTCTATATTAGAAGGTCTTGAGGCCATCTTATTTTCAGGCCCATCGGGTGATTGTCAGGATTGAAAAAGGAAACAAGTTTAGAAACTGGTGGGTTCGAGTGGTTAGGGAGTTTATAATGGAAGGATTGATATCTGGTTTGGGCTAGATCGATTATATATGGAACATTATCATCTTTATGGATGATTTTGGAGCATTATGGATTTTTGATTTTATGGATTTAACAGAAGAGAAATTTGAAGATTTAGTGGAGCCCAAAAGCTCAACACCCTTTACCCAGATAGGCCTTATTAAAGTCATGTTGATCAGATCATTTGTAATGGATTGGAAGTTAAGACCTCTTGTCTAGTAAGTGTTGTAATAATCGACGTGCAGTTTCTTCCCAGTCTTCCAAGTTAGTCGTTTGTCCAAATGTAGTCCAAGGTAGCGGATCTGTACGACCGGGGTAAGAGACATATTATTGAAGGTTACTGTAGGGCAATTAGTTTGACGACGAATAGTAAAGGTGATTTGATGAGATTTATTTGAATCACCCAAATGCGACATCATTCTTTGAGAGTTATGATATAGGAATGGAGAATTTTGGATGCTGCTAAAGGGTTATTATCAAGTGCGAGCACACATGTTAGGATTGATTGGGATCTCAGCTGTATAGACTGTGTGGAGAATGGGACCGAGAATACTACCTTCACGAACACCAGCAGACTGAGAGAAAAGGGATGAATAGGAACCATTGTGGATGAACTTCGAATAATCTATAAGTTAGAAAGAAATTGATAATTAGAAAGTATGTTGGGAGTAGGAATTTACGGAGTTTGTATAGCATATACCGCACCTGAGGTGCCAGACTTGATCAAAAGCCTGTTCTACATCGTAAATGACTTCAGTGCTCCAAAGAAGAAGAGACGACGTTTATTACACGATGGACGTCAGATAGTGGATAGAGCAGTGGGATGTTCAAAATCCTAACTAATACTCTAATAATGATTAACTAAGAACTAATAAATAACTAATAATGATTAAAATCGAGTATGGGGTATAGGTATTTCAAAATGAGTTTTTCGAAGATCTTGCACTTGATAACAGGTAATAAAGAGATAGGGCGGTCTGAGAATGGGTATTCTGGCGGCTTTTGGGGTTTTGAATATCATTTTAATTATAGATAATTAGCATATTTAGCAAAGTTATATCAATATTTTTTAACTAATATTTTTTCTTGTCGTTACCATTGCCCCTATTAAATGGCTTCTGGCCTATGCTCCCACAAAGAGTATTTACTTATATCAGAATATTTTTCTCTTTGTACAAAAATTAAGGTATTTTATTTTTTCTGCATTAGTTAAATAACTGGTAAGATCTAGTTTTACTTTATTTGCGATTTTCATTTTCTTTTTTGTTAATAATTTTCTTTCCAAGAAAACTGATTAAAAAAAATAATATTAGTGCAGTGCTATGCTAAATTGTAAAACAAACAAGATTTTGGAAAATTCTAGTGAAACAAAAAGAAAATGTTGTAATTAGAACATATAACTCTCGTATTTGAAAAGATGAATTGAAAAATATGGTTTGTAAGAATCCCAAAATTATAAAAATAAGAACAAGCAAAATGAGTCCAACAAAAGAAAAAAAAATGCGTCTCCATTATTGCTAATTATGGTATGCTTTAGGTGATGTTTGTTTTGTTAAATAGAGAATAAAATTATCTTTTAAATGAATGGCTACAATTTTCTAAGAGACTCATAGTTATCTAGTAATCCGAAATTTATTTTTTTTCTTAGATTCTAAATATAAATAATTTTAAACCAATAAATTTATAGAATAAATAATAGAAAATTGACCGTAAAATTTTTCAATCAGAGATGGGCTGAATTTCTGTAGTTAAGGCACAATTAACTGAGCAAACCTAAAAAAAAAAAAAAATTGACTTTTCACTTCGAAGACCTGTATGAAACTGTTGGAGGTAAGACATACATGGAAATGAAAAGAACCTATTGGGAAAAACATATACCTTGCAGGATTCACTATAATTTACTGAAGTATATATTTGGAAATTTGCTTGTCTCGTCACATTAATTTGAATCTTAATAAAACAGACTTGACCTCACTCCATCTAAACCTGTAGATCTGGAGAGAAGTTGGCGAATATTGACCTCGAAGGCCGCCAGGTGGTATATGGGAGACCAGATGTCAGTATCCTTGTGGTATCTGTAGTCTACATCGGCTTAGACTTGTCAACCGGGTGCTCTTGTTTATAAACATACAGAAAATAATGCCAACAACGGCCTAGAAACAAGCATGGGTTCATATTATTGGTTAAATGAATGTTTTTGTGTAAATTATACCTCTACCAAGTTAATCAATCCCGCCGTCCATCGTACATCTCTGATATCCTTCAATTTAAATCCTCAGTGCATTTATTTAATACCCGCTCACGGCCCTCAGACTTATATGTAACTGCCCTTCGAACTGCAGCCTTTGTTCAATCTTTTCTCCAAAGAATCGTTGAATGGAATTATATTCCCTCCTTTATTCGTAGTTCTAATACCCTTCCAATCTTCAAATCCTGTATCTTCGACTACCTTCTGTCCACCCAATTCCGGAAGAATAACAATTGAAAGTTTCAAAAGCTTTATATATTTTCTGTCTCAGATTTTTGTTTATATGTTTAATTATGAATATGTGCATTATCAGAAATTGTATCTTTTCATTTATTATTTTTTAGTTTAATTGTATTTGATTTTTTTATATTTTTTTAAAATTTATTATTAGAAGTCATCTTATGATTTATGATATGACATATGGATTTTATTAGTTCCATCATTATTTTATATATTCTATTAATTATTGTTGTTTATTTATATCTTTTCGATTTCATTGTTTTATTTTATGACGTTTTATAATTTCACCTTTATTCTAAGGCTCTACAGCATAATTTTGACGCCTGTATATTATTCTAAAGGGACCAATCCCAGAATAAATAAAGATTATTATTAATATTATTAAAGTCATGTTTTGTTTATGCTTGAAATAGAAAGCTCAAAGCTGATGCGAAAGCCAACATCTAAAAATAGCCAACTTGTGCAGTTCTCGTTGGGAGGACACCGTTGAAAGCTAATGACATCCGTGCAGAAACTCTTCCATCGTGGGCCAACTGAAGGAGGGGGAGTACCCAGCATATCAAAAGCGGCTGTCCATAGACCACGTCCTAGGAGTTCTGCCAGCTACCCTGACATGAATATCTTTCTTCTAACTCTTACAACATATATTCATAGTTCCACTGTCCGATATAAAAGGGTTTAGTAGTAATACTCTTCAATAGATATTCACCAAAATAAAAAAAAAAATTGAACAAAAAATAAAAAAAAAATCCTTGAACCGATTTTAAGTTGAATTACACTTGCTAACAACAGCTTAAGTTTTTAAATGGCTATTAAAAAAAATTAAGGAAAATAGTGAAGATTTATTTATATTGGATTTGTGATAAAACTACCCGAAGCCTATCGATGAACTTTAAGATTTCGGCTTGAAATCAGTTTTCATTATTGAAATATCTTGATTCGTGATTATTAATGAATCAGGTGATCCATAGCCTTTCTAGTCTACGTTCTGGATCACCGAGCGCGAGAGAGAGAGAGAGAGAGAGATTGAATGAGTTGGCAGTAAAGATTAACAGATCTGGTAATGTTTCATTTGAATAGATCAAGATCTATTTACATTTATTGAAACATTGATTATTTATTTAAAAAAAGTTTAAAGTTTTCTTTATTAACAATTGAAAAACGAATGTTAAATATAATGAAAATATAAAAATCTGTTTTTGTGTTTATATATATAAACAAATAAAACTGAGAATAGAATTAATTAATGATTCATAATGTTATATTGTATAACACCTACCGTCCATTTTTGTGTTGAAATGAATTAAATATCAATTCATAAATTATTAATAAGAAATGAACCTAATTTTTTTAATTCAGAAACCAACACGTGCTTAAATCATTTAAGGAGTGACCACACAAAATCTCTGCTGGTTAAATAATCGGTTGCCAAGCGTATGCATTGTTTAATTGTGAACGGCTATAAAAATTTACTCAATTTCATCAGTTATCGTTTAGTTTTCAAAATTGGGTGTAATTAAAATACACGTGTTGGAACTGTGCCACCTGTATCGGTTGAAAGTGTCAACTGACTATTTGACTACTGAAGTTAATGACAGACTTGAAGGGTTCCTCGGGTACCTTGCGGCTAGGTGAACACAACCATAGGTTTTACAAAACCATAACCACATTAGAATTATAAAGTCACCTTCAATTATTAACCCGTAGGGTTGTTATGTAAGGTAGGCATTATTGCTTCTGTGAATTTCCATTAGGAGTCAATATTGAGTAGCAAGCGCTCCAGTTGCCTGGATACCGCTCGGCGACGCCATTATCCCCTGCGAACCGGGGCAAACATGGCTTTTATAAAAAAAATTTATATTTATATTTTTATTTAGCATTTTCTATTTTCCAATATTTGAATCTGTAGCTGTTGTGATGTCTTCTTTATTTTCAAATGAGTAGTATAAAAATAAATATTGCGGGACCAAAATTAGCATTGACATTAATATGTTTTTTAAGAAAAAATATTTTTCTTTCCATTAAAATACAACTGGTAAGCTTAATTTTATGATTGCTAAATTCAGTACTATTAAACAAAATGGTTCGTTTGAAATTTTAATCCTTTACAACTATTGAATAAACAGACTGTGTATTTTAATATAAAAATATGGGATTGCCATTGATATCTGTTTATACTTATGAATGAATTTTTTTTCTATATATTTCTATTTGATTCGTAATTACCTACATTTCCTTCCGTTTTCGAAACTTAAAAAAAGGAAAATTTTGCACAAGTGTAAGTAAAAGTAGCGGATGGGATTTATATAAGACCCCATTTTGCTTCAAATTCAGACTAAATCAAAAGAGTCGGTTTTGAAATGTGGAAGTGGAGAGGAAAATATATTTACGCATGCGTAAGCGAAAGTAGTAGAAGGAATCAGATCATCGAATCAGTCCGGAAATTGATCAAAATTTGAATAAGAGTTTTATCAGGGATCGATTATACTTCAACACAAATTTATGTTTTGTTGTCTAAAACAGTGAGTGCGAGTTCAAATTTACAATCCTGAAGTAATTTTTTATATGAATACAAATATCCCAACCCTCGGAAGTAAGAATGCAAAAGAAAAAATCCTTCAACTTGACCTGACGGACCAAATTGGCAAAGTTTTATACTTTGATAATGCCTTTTTAGAGTTAAATATAGTTAGTGAAGCTGTTTTACGTTCAAATTTTTGTCCGATAATTAAAATCATTTGGACGAATCGTGAATTGAGTGAAACAAGGAGGTTTTTGCTTTCCTGTGGAAGCTTTGAGTTTGAAGCCAAATACACAATTTGTTTGCAAAAAATAACTCTTTCGTTATATATCCGAAATTCGTTACTACAATCATTAGTTATAATTTTCTAAAAAATTATTTTTCTAGAATTTTTAATACAAAAATTAAAATTCGAATTATATACATTCTATTAAAGGTGTATTTTAGACTGAAAGTAACGCTGAAAACATATATTCAAAAATTATTTTTTCAGGTAACTAAGAACTTTGAATTATCAAAATTTTTTAAAGTGATTTTCCGAAAAGGAGAAAGCTCTTTATTTGAAACCATTCAATTCCTGAGCTATATATTTCAATTATAGTTTATTTTGTGTGATATCAGATCTGGGTAGAATTAGTTATATATAAAACTACGATTTTAGGTTATTCACGTTCCACTAATAAACAAACACTGTATCTATGACCATTCAGCTGTTTTCTAATTAACAACTATTGTAATTTTTGCACAGCTTTGCGTGATGTTATTAGATCAAGCTTTGCACGCAGTGTACTAGAGCGTGATGTACGTTCTAGTTTGAAATGAAAATGAAATGAATCTGAAAATCTTTTATAAAGTAGAAACAAAAATTTCTAAATCACTTTTAAAAATTACGCTTGATGATAATTATTAGTTTTTCATCACAAATAATTGTCTATTCCATAAAAAATTATTAATGAAATATACGCTAAATTTAGATGATATCAAGTTCGATTTCATTCTATGGAGAACTCTTTTCTTTTTTTATTATTATGTCGTTGAATTGTTATTAAAAGTTAGATTTGTTTTTAAACCTCGTGAATTTTATTATACACTGCTTTCCTTTGCTGAATCCAAATTTCATAGCTAAATGATTGAAAAATTTAATACGTATTAAAGTAACCAAATATGGTAATTGTAAGATTACAAATACATTAAAAAATGTTACACTTTTAATGATAACCGATAAAACGTTAATTTATATAATGGAATTATACAGGAATTATATAAAAAAAAATTAATGAACCAGTTGCAATAAAGTTGCCAAAGGAACAGGCCTCGGACAAGAGGACTCACTAGCTGATAGGACATGCTGTATGTCTTTGTTGCATCGTAACATATGCGTCTCAGCGTGGGCCCAGTCTTATCGGGACTTAAGAGAAAGGATGTATAAATCTTCAGATAGTGGTCCGGCGAATCTCAGGATATATACATAACTAATACATAATTCATCTTGTCCAGATGTTCCTCCACTTCGACGGTATTCGAGAGTCATCCAAGGTAGCTACTGTAGCTAAATTGTAGATATTTTGTTTACTATGCAGTGGTCAGCCCCGCATAAATAATTTGAGGTGAAAGTAGGATTAAGTGTCACTAATCTATCTGACAGTATCGACATAAACAAGTCTTAGAATAGTATTTGCTCAAAAATAAAATATAGGACTAGCTAACTCCGAGAATAAACGGTAGTCGGTAATACCTTGTCTTAAACTGGGAATAGTTTAATCCGAAATAGGTTTGACCAGGCTAAAATCGTGACTTCATTATTCTTAATTTAAATTTGAATTAAGTTGATGTTAGAGGAGTGTTTTTGACCTTTTTTCTACCGCCATCACTCATTTAAGATCTTACTCACTTATAAATGCGTCAAAAAAGATGTCAGCTGTTTTCTTCTATTACCTACACAAGTTTTCATGAAAAACAAAAAACCAAAATTTGAAAGAAGAAATACTACCTTTAACCCCCAATCTATATTTTAGTTTGGGAAAAGGGTTTTCATAAATTGCATTTCTAAAAAATTCAGTTAAAAATTTATTTATCAATTTTCCAAAAAAACATTTGATTTATCCGTTTTTTTTTAAAGAAATAAATTCAGTTCATAATAATTCAAGACAGAATTTGATAAAAATAAAAATTAGAAAATTGAGTTGGAATACTGCATAATTTGTTTGCAAATTTTACCTCCTTAGATATATAAAGTTTTATTACTGACATAAGTATAAAATAACATTTTTATTTTTCTTATTAATTGTAAAAGTGATGTATACATTTATACATAATATATATATTTTTTTTTGGAAAATCGAAAGTTTATGCAAGAAAATTAATATTTTTCAATATAACAACTTCTGATAAAACAAACACTATGAAACTTCATGCATCTTACATTTATTAAGTGTACGATGATCCGGACTACATATTGTCTATTTTTCAAATTCAATTCCTAAAATCACATACTAAATACTGTGATGATTTTTAAATCTTCATATAAATAAGTTTTCTAAATTACAATCTTCTTTAAAATACGTTTGGCAGCTATATAATTCCCAACACTTTAATTTAAGTATGTAAGTATCAATAATTACCGAATGTTGGACTGCTCGTCTAATTGTCAATAAAATGTGCTCTATTTAATTATAAATTCTCGTCATAATAATTATATAATTCGTTATTATAATTGTATAATAATTCGTCACAGATTTTTTTTTCTTTTGAATCATAAAAGTGATATGAACATTTTCAGATTCGCTTTCAACATCAGAAATATTTGAAAATAGAAAATTCAGAATAGTAAAAACTATAAACAATGATAAATACTCTGATATTTGAGAAAACACATACAAGAGAAATATTTCAGAGTATATATGCACATATATGCACATACCACTCATCATGTTTTAGATGAATTTATTTCAAAGGAGCTTGGGATATTCATGATCTTTAGTTTAACATTTTGAAGCTTGTTAAATGGAAAAACTCAGGTTAAATGAAGAAATATTTCCTTCCTTTACCATGTTAAAATGTTATAACATATAACATGGCTGAGAGTCTGTTATTAGGTCTGTTAAATGGAGAATGACGTCACGCAACAGGCCAGCTGAGCTCGTCATTTTGTTTGTTGTCGTAGCAACAAGCAGTGTAAAAAGAAATGTAGTATTATACCTATTACTTGCTCGCAGTTTGTGTTCTGATTGTGTTAGTATTGTTCTAGATGTTTTTATAACTAATGAAGCAATGAATGACAATAATTATAATGGAATGACAGTTGTAAATTAGCTCATCTTGATTCTCTTGCTCACAATTTAGAAGATCGACAAGGCACTGAGGGGCCATATTTTCACACAACTTCCACTTTTCACTTACTTTCTGCATTTTGTAATAAATTACTTTAATCAAAACTTATAAGTAAGCAAATAAAATGAAATTTAGCAAGGAAAGGTTATAAAACAAGTTGCTCCGAAAATCCGCTAGGAGCTCTCATGCATTTAATATAACTTTAACTAGGGTTGCTCAAAATCCTATACTTATAATATTTAGCATGGTAAAGCATTTTATATTTAACACATCATGAATACCCCTACTGTTTACTATTTTTATCATTTTCCCCACTTTAATTTAATTTAATTTTTTTTTTTCAAAATTTTCATAGCAGCGTTAATACCTTACAAGACCTTTACTAATGAACTGTAATTGATTGCTGCAAATGTTATATAAGCAGGTCCTTCACCGATTGCGTAATAAATTGAGTAATACCAAACCCAGGGATGAATTGAGTGCCTTGCGCAGGGAGTACCTGTATCCCCAAATCCTCATTCATTACAAACCACAAAACACAATTCTTTAACATAATGTTCTCATAACTAACTTTAATTGCGATGTAATATAGAGTTTAGTAAATTTGAGTTAAGGGGTATAAATGAGAATTTGACGACTAAATATCTTGGGAACAACGTTATTTTTACAATATAATTTTAGATTTAATTAATTTTTAATATGAGGTGAGGTATGATCTCTAAAGGGTTTTTATTCAACATTAAAAATCCATTAACTAATTATCTAAATAATGGAGAAACACAACGTCCAGTGCTGTTACTTTTTTTTCCAAACTTTTATTTCTATTATAATTTGTTAAACGACATTATTTAACACCATTGAAAAATTTGTAATTCAACCTTTAGTTACATTACTCGAATAAGTATATTATATCATATGTATATATTCTATTATTTTAATTGAATGAGTGCAATTATGTCATTTTTATCGTGATGTTTCTATTGTCGAGTTTTACAGTAAATTTGTTAGTTATTTATTTTTATAATTAATTAGAAAGCAATATATTTCCTTGGCTTCACTTTCCTAGAATTAATAAGTTACGAAATGTCCTATTTGAACTTTGCTATCTTATAGAGCTACGTACTAGGAGGTATATACATGTTATATTTTTATACACGTATCACATATCATTTTTAGACAATTTTTCAAATTACTTGCAAACAATTTCCAGTCAATATTCTTAAATTCTTCATTATAATGATTTGAAATAAATTTACATGGTTTATAATTAGATGCTTAATCCCCACAAATAAATAACATATAAATAATATGCGAACTTAATTCTAAATATTTTTAATATATTCTTGATTTATTACATTCATATGAGTAGTTTACACTTTCCATAGTATGCATTCTGTTTTTACTTTAAATACAAAAATAACCAAATATCCAAAAAAAGGAAGATTTTATTTTAGAAAAGGCATGGCTTTCCATAAACTACATTAGCAGACTTTCCCCTCCCCCATTTTTATTTTATCCTTTCTCTTCTTACTTCCCCTTTCGTAGATAGCTCCACTGCGGATGGTGAGGGAAGGTGACGAGGTTAATGTAATTCTTTTTGTAGAGACGTGTACTTTTCAAAGGACTGGGGGGGACTGCGGTGGTAGCAAAAATGAAATTATAAATTGATACGACAGAAGGGGCCACCAAACTGAATCAAGGGCAGAGCTACACTAACCAGTTTAAAAGTCTATAACCAAATATTAGAGAAGGGCTCCCAGAATATGCTCTAATATAATTGGATCCCAGCGGCCTCCTATGGTTTCGTCCTCCCCTAAACGCTTTCTCGCCAGGTTTGTTGCTTGTTGTTTACTGTTGTCTTCTATATGGGAAAATGTGCGTGTGTGTTTAGCATGTGGAGCTCTATGGTATAAGAAATATTCACTTCAATAAAAGAAAAGCACTGATGTTAAGAGAAGAAACAACAATATCTTAATAAGACTTGAAAATAAATAATTAGGTGGTTCATGGTATTTTTCTTCTCCAGTTTGAAATTCTATAACTTTCTTATTACCGTCTAATTTGCAGAGAGTCAACTATTACTTGTGAGTGCGAATAAAGATGCAAAGAAAGAAAAGTTGTATTAAAAAAATTACTATCATTATTACTTTTAATTACTTTTTCATTTTTTATTATCCCTAAGTTCATTTTCTCATTACTTATCTCTAAATAAACTTAAAATTTTTATTTTAAACTTATTAATTTTGTTCTAGCTTATTTATATATTTCTAATCCATGTATTAGTTTTATTTTTTCTTACTGTTGATAGTAGATTTTAATTCATTTCTACATATTCTTTTATCCTTAACTTCGATTTCTTATTGATTATTTATTTATGTATATTTTTTTGGAGATAAGCACTAGTTGTTTTAACATTGGCTAAGTCAATAAATTTAAATAAAATTTGTATAATAAATTGAATATTTTGGACGGTTCACTAGAAAAAAGGGAAATGAGATACGTGAGAGTGGAACGAAGAGAGAAAAAAAAATGTAATTTAACTTAAGTACAAAAAAAAAACAAAACACTTTTGTGATATTTATTAATGATAGTGTTTATGCTATATTTAATAAAACTGATCAGTATGTATGTATTGTTGTAAACCAATATATCCGGGCAACATTTCTAGTTAAATTAAGAAATTCTTTCTATTTTTTTTTTTTTTATATAATTGTTAATATTTAAACTATGATTTAGCTTTTACGTTTAGCTTCCATTCAGTTTAAAAACGATTTTTTTTTTTTATATTTATTTATTGCTATTTACAACTGTACATTATAATACATTTAAAAACGATTAACAATTAATTTAATATTTTCTACGCAGCGGCCATTATGTTGGAAGTCTTAAATGGCCTTAAGCGTAATGTAAAATTTTAAATTAACAGGCAATTGCTCATTTTCGGATAACATTTACAAGTCTTGTTATTATTCCAAAACCCGGGAGGGCAGCTCTTAGTGGGTCCATGTCATGTTAAAAGGGATAATTTGGGCCTAAATTATTTAAATGGACGCCAGCCCTATCTCCCATATGAGCATTTACTCAGGACGATGTGTATGTATGTTATATTTTCAATCCAATCCTCGTTTGAATTAAGTTCAATTAATCATTGTAGGGTAAGTCGGTAATAATAATAGAAGTGGCGAATCGAGTAATTTTGGTTAGAATTGCATACATTTTGAATTCTATTAGGGTTAATTACATTCGTTTTATTTTTACGCATTACTATCCCTACGCTAAGCAAGCGAAGATCTCAAATATCAAATAATAAATGGACCGAAGAAATTCTCAATACAAGATATTTGCTTGGAGCCTAAAACCTTTTATATTCTTTCTATAAATTATAAATATGTAGGTTTATATTCTTTTTTTTATTAATTAAATATCAATAAAAGTAATTGAGGAAATAATCCTTAGGAACAAATTAAATAGTTAAATATTAAAAAATAAATAATTACAATGAAGTTGTTCGGATTATTACATAATCAATACAAACACTCATTGCTTTATCATAACATTATATTATTATGATTAATGTTCTTATTCTTTAATTTTTTCAGTTTAGCATATTATTATTAGCATATTAGGGTTAAATTATTTTTCAAACGAGCTTTCGGAGTGTTTTGGAATATCGTAAGGAAAGTAAAAATATTAGAAAATTATTAGTTATCCGTATGTTATTAATTGTAGATTATATATTGCATTCTTCAGGAATAATATTTGTGTAGATCTTAACTACTCCAAATCCGATTTCGATGGTTTTTTTTTACTTGATTAGGAGAATCTTTTTACCTTTAAAATAAAACATATAATCATAAAATATATTCATTTTGAATCAGTAAATGAAGCAATTCTTTTCTTCGTAACTTTTTTTTCTTCCTTTTCTTCATTAATGCTGTATAAGAATGAACTTTTAAAACTAAGGTCAGTAGAATATAAACGACAGGTTTTTTTTGCTATTAATCAACAACCCTGGAAAACCTTAAAAAATAAATCAAACTGCAACAAAATCGGTTCTCGCGTTTAAGGGATGATCTTGAAACACAAGCAGAAATACCAGTACATTGGTAGTAAGAATCCATTATTTAACAAAAAAATCAACTATATGATTCTAAGCAATAAGTCTTAGTATATAGATAGTAATAATAAAAAAGTTAAGATAAATAGTGGAGTATGCAATCACATGAGATGAAAGAAATATTTTTTAGATATTTTAATCAAACTAATCCCTGCAACAGAAAAAGTGATAGTTAATTGAAACTAGAAAATTATGAAATTTCTTGAACTGGTTAAATTCCTACTAAATTAACTGTAGATAATCACTTAGTTATATATAACTTAACTAAATCTTATCTTTCATCAATTTAAATCTTTGAATATAACCATGTTCATGTTCAACTCTGTTCATACATTTCTAATTATGTTGTAGTCAGTTGTTCTGATAAAAAATAACTAAATAGATACAATTCCATTATTCCTGTGTTAATTGCGAGAAGATACTTGCTATAAAATATTGTAGCTTAAGCTGTGACCCCCTGTAGCTCTGAATAAAAACTTTATACTATTTTTTAAAAAAAATGAAAGTACGTCTTACATCAGAAAAAAATTAGCTATATTTGAAAACGATGGTCCAGACGAGATGTCTTGAAAATGATACATTGGTTTTTTTTTTTTTTTATTATTTTATTAATAATGCAGATTATTTCCTTGATTATGAGCTTCAGAAACGTTAGTTTAGTTAAATAAACAAAAAAACACGTTGATTTTGTCTACTTTTTAGCATCTCATATTCTTATAACGCGTTTCATAGTACGCGGCTCGTCCATCCATTATAAAATTTAAGTGTTCACTAGCAATAAACTGGAAAGATGTATTAATTGAACCTATAATTGCTTGTATTTAATCGATGAAATTAAGCTATCTTATCGAAGATCTTAATGAAATTTATCCAGAAGGTGTAGTAGGGATGTATGTAGGCTAATCATATTCTGCAGAAGAAGAACAAGCCCTATTAAGCTTAGCTCTGTTATTTATGCCAATAAATTGGAACACCCTTGAGCAAACGGCGCTCAAGGTAGGGCTCAGGATCGGAGGCATGTATAGTATTAGTAATAAGTGGGCATTGAAAGTGAACAACATATATATTATTATTCCTATTTTATTAATCATTAAACTCATTATTATTTATTATTATATATATTTTAAAAGTTAAAGTAATATAAAAAGTTATTGTTTAATTAAGTTAATTAGTATCCAAGTTAAGTCTCAAACACTCTTTATTATTTCTTTAGAAGTCCAACGTTTCGGCCATCCTCAAGGACAATCATAAATATAAATTTACTCCGAGCAACCAATTACTTAAAAACTTTTTGCAAGATATTCTACATAGGTCAATAATTTCAGTGAAGTCATTCTATTTAGTCACAATTCCATTCATTTTTAAAACTTTTAATTACAAATTAACTTAACAATATTATTACTTTCTTACCAAGAGATTGATAGTTGTTATAATAATATTTGATACGATAATAGTTGTCATAACAACCATGGAAACACAAAAACAGGATCAGCGTAATTTGTTAAAATTTATTTTTCAACAAATCGTTTTTTCTTCAATCGTGATAACGTTTTTATACTTTATACATTTGTTATATATTACTTTTTATAAAATCTTTAACTTTTTAACGGTATGTTATTGCTGTTATTTATAGAAATTCCAACAAATAAAATAAAGGATACTTAAGAGCAACCGATTTTGAAATTTTGGTACTTTAGCCTTCTTCAACTGTTTCAATGAACAAGACTTGGCAGATATTAAACAAAAATTAATTATAAAGTATTTATATTAGACAATTAATGAAAATTGTAATTACTAGAGCAACTTTCGGAGAGACAATTTTAACTTGTAACATTCAATGCATTTATTTTTATCTTTACGTATACGATAAATTTACCGAGATATTAAAACGTTCGAACGTTTAAACAGTTTCAGATTTAAGTAATATAGTGTACGATAACAATAAAATATTTTTTATATGCATAATATTTTTAGGCGCAGGAAAAAATCATATTTACCTTTGTTTAGGAAAATAAATAATAAGCAAAAAAATTTTTGTTTTATAACTATCCATTTTGTGAAAAAATACTTAGATCGCTTGATTATGGAATCCCGTATTTAGCTCAAGAAAAACATAGATTATGAATAAAAGATGTGAATTTATTTATAAAAATATACTTAACTAAAATATTATGTAATAAATCACTGTCAAATCTACTTCTATTCGCGGTTTGAATTTTCCTAGAACGGGAGTCCATTTTCCCCAGCGGTCGAACGCGGGATAGCCGGAACGGGGAGAGTTCGAGGCGTTTGGACTAAAACCACAATGAAAATGGAGTCATCATTTACCGACAGATGGTGGAAAATTCGTTATTTTCTCTCTTATTCTACACTAAAATGATAATTAACTTTTAAATTATAATATTAATGATTAGCCAGTTTCTTTATTAATATATTCAGTTTTATATAATATGAATCCGTTATCATTAATTTGTCTCATATAATATATAAAAATTTCATTAGTTTCCTCACAAAAATCTATTAACTACTTTTAATTCATCCATCTATTGGGCTCTAAGCATTCTGAAAAGATGATGAAGTATAAAAAATG
>NW_027113702.1:574911-576374 GCF_000696795.3 Halyomorpha halys | reverse complement strand
AGATTAAGAACTAATGGGATAGGATGAGTAAGGAGTTTGGAGTGAGAAGACTCTAAAAAAAAAAATAAAAATTAATTAAACCGTTGATGAAACTTTGTAAAAACATTTGGTGTATGAGATAAAATAATCTAGAGAGTTTTACTTTAAGTTTCTATTTTGAAAGATTTTTTTGTTGGGGAAGGGTCAATTGTTAGTGTTTTGGTGGAATTTAATTTTGGTACATGTGAAGCATGTTTCTCGAGTTTTTTTTTTATTTTCATATATAATAAAGTATAGTTTTTTGAGTAGTTATTCCGTTTAGCTTTTGTTCCCATTAGATGCAGCTTAAAAAAAAAATAAGAAATATGCTTAACTTGTGATATTTTATTAAAACATTTGACCCGTTTCTTCACCTCTTATGAACACCTTTCCAAAATAGAAACGGAATCTTCTCAATCATATATTAATCGAAATATTTTTACAAAGTTTTATCAATAGGCCATTTATTTTTTTTTATATTTCTAACTGTAATATATTCTGCACTATACCGTTTATAAAGGTGGTTTACCACAACATAAATGTAAATGTAACTCTCAAAACTATGTTTTTGGCCTTAACTCCTTTCTCACAGCAAATGTAGACATGAATCTTAAATATTTCTTTCTAATCTGTTTCAGTTTTTAAATGATAAGGAGTTGAAATATTAGAAAAAATTAACGTTCAAAACAACTTTCAAACGGTAAAGTTTTGATAAAAAAAAAATACTAGCTATTTCCTATTATTTTTATTTCCAAAGTTTGTTCTTGGCGTGCTTTTGATTTTATCGGAATTTGTTGATTTTATGCTTGGGTTAAAAATGATGTAAGGAATATTTCTGTTTAGAAATACGTTGCTATGCGAGTGTTTGTCATATAATAAAATTAGATTGTGAATGACTTTGTTTTTAATATTTTTTTTCACATCTTGATTTAGCAAAAGGGGCCTACTCAAACAAATATACATATTCGCATAATTTTATTCGTGGTTGTTTCACAGATGAGACAACCCAATATGTGGTTGTTAAATAATTTTTAATTATATGTAATATTTTTCTATGTACTTGTTGAGTGCCTAGGGGATTCTATTTGAATTTACATCAGAAATCGCATTAATAGCAGGCCTGAGAGTTGTGATGCAGGAGCCGGACTACCCCTCCTTCGATGCAGCCACTGCAACGGATTGCATCGTTGCAACAAATCTTCTTTTTTACTTCCACATCGCCTAGGGTGCAGCTTGGTGGGGGTAGAGTTCCCTCCCAGTTCGCTTGCAACCATGGCCTACCTCACTGTCTCTTCAGTTATAGTTTTAGCTCAAATATCCAGTAGTTTTAGATAGTTTACTCGTTACGTCGATGATTTTTTATAGCGACATGTTCTTCAATGAAAGTGTGATGTAATTGTGTTGAAATATATAAATTTATATGCAATTATTTTATGCATTTTAAC
>NW_027113702.1:570290-570610 GCF_000696795.3 Halyomorpha halys | reverse complement strand
AAAACTTATAAAGAAAAAATTAATTTTATTTTCTTTAGCAGTTGTTCATTTCAATCATATTTATAATAGAAACTAAATTTAAATGTAATTAAATTTAAGCTGAAAAATTAGAACAAAAAAAAATCTAAAACCATAAAAGAATTTTGAAGTTTATGACAAAGCTATGAAAATTATTGAAAACCATGTCTTTCTTATTAAAATAACAGTGAAGTTGAACGGTTTCATATCGATTAAATTTAGTGTTTAACGTGAAGTTTTGAGAAATAATTTAAACTGACTCTGAGAAAAAAAGCAACATACCGCAACGAGCAATATTTCGT
>NW_027113702.1:562344-569513 GCF_000696795.3 Halyomorpha halys | reverse complement strand
AAAGCAATATATTTTACTTGTGAAAGAAATATATCTTATTTCTATAAAGAATGTTAACAAGAAAATAAATTCGAAAGATTTGAAAGGTTCAAAATTTCAAAAATTCCTTTCCAATTCGAACAATAATAACGCGCGCCCCCCTCCCAATTGCTACCAACCCCTTACATAAGAACCAGTATCTATGAATACGAGTCGATAACTTTTAGATTTCCCCAAAATATACTTAGGCAAACCAATAGATTGTAAAATCAACTTTCTATTCTCTGCTAACTGAAAAAAAAACTTAAAAAACCAGGTGATCTGTTTCACTTAATACAAGATAATATTTATTAAGCATAAAAATTAGTTGATTTAATAGTTTATATTAAAATACTTTTGAAATAATATAATAAATTCCTTTATTAATTTGAAGCGTTTTCAGTACAAGTAATAAATTTTTATAAACTTTAACATCAATCTATTAATATTGTTAAAATAAATTGATGTTTTTTTCTCCTGAATAAGTGGTGTTAGTAAATTATACCCAAAAAATATGAAAAATGAATGTTCTAAAAGTTTAGAAAGCTCATAACTTTGAAACTCATAGACTTTAAGTGTCTGTGTTTTTTATAAAATATCTTGATGAAAGTAAGTAGTGCTTGTCTACTATCGGCACAAGGATTCTAATAAGAGAATATAAACATTTATAAATTAACTAAAAGCCATATTTAATTGTTGATTAAGATAGAACCATAGATTCTTTAATTTTTATGATTATTGATAAATAATTGCGTAAATTTATCTAGGTAGTCTAAAGTAGATAATAATAAAAAACCATAAAGAAAGCAATCAGGAAAGATTGGGTGGTCTCCGCTTTTCCCATTCAAATCGTATTATACTGTTTTTTTCTTCTTTAGTTATTTATAAAACTATTTAAAATAAATTACCAATTTGACATGTACATTTTTTTTTCATTGTTTATAGTTAAAATTAATTTTTTTTTTATTGTATGCCAAGGTATCACAAGTCTATAAAAATTAACAATTTTTTTTTACTTTTTATTGCAATAAGCATTTGGAATAACATCGCGCGGACTTTTCGTAATATTTTTTTGTAGAGCAATCGTGTTTCCCTCTTATTCATGAGTGGATTCCTAAAAAAAACATGGATATAGGTGAAAAAGTTAAGTGCTGACATTTGAGTGCACTTAATATCTGTATCTTCGATATGACTCCCTGCAGGCACCATTGAGGTCACCTCTGCCCTGCATAAAAACTGCACTCAGGGGAGGCCCTTGATGATCGGTGTTTTTGTTCCTAGTGAAAAGACTGCAAATGGTCAACAACAAACCATTGAGTGCACTCAATTACCGAAGAGCCTATTGGAATGGGACTGATTGGACATCATGGAGGTAAAAACTCTAGTGATGGAAATTGCACCCCTATTGTCCTACCGTTGCAAGCTGGTATATTTACTTCAATAGCTTATTGAGATCATTTTTCTTTTATCCTTTGATATTTTTTTTTATCTGTATTGATATAGCATAAGACTTAATCTATCACCTATAGGCATTATCAATCTTTTTATGCTAAATTCATATCGGAAAAATAATCAAGTATTTTTGTAAGTTGGCAAAAAATTCAAACTGTTTAAAGTGAAGTGATCTTTTTTGTCCATTAACAAACAAACATTGTTTTAATATTCCTATTTTATTAAAAAATGCTTCAAATCAAAATGTATAATATTATAATTTGGATAATTTATATTTCAGTTGGGATGTACTTCACTGAAACGTTTAATAAAGTTCAAATCGGTAATTATTTACCCAAGAATTATTTGGGTATGCATTTGCATAGGGTATCATCAGATTTAGTATTCTTAGTTAAAACACTTGAGTATGATGATGATTTGATAAAGTTAGATGGATACGAAGGAACTCTAAAATTAAATAAAACTTCGCTGATAAAGAACTAATTAATAAGAAGGATGAGTAAATCGGAGTTTTGTTAACCGGAACACAACAGAGAATTTAGTGAACTATAATAAATAAATATAATTGAATTGATAGCATTGTGGCGAATCGAATAGTCATGTAACGTTGCATGGCTTAGTAAGGAATGAATCCCTTAAAAGTAAAAAAAAAACGCTGAGTCGACTGGTAAAAATTCGGACGGAAACGTAGGTGGGAGGATTTTGTAAAAGCTGATCTAGTTGGTTTAGGTTTGGATGGCGGTTGGTAGAGTGCCTTGTGTAGACATCAATTAGTGGTATCAGTGTCGAACTTTGAGGTTTGACAGACCTTTGATTTATTTGTTTAAAACTATTTATTTAATCTTATAATTTCATTTTAAGGTTTCTTTAATTTAAAATTTATTAATATAATAGCTATTCAAAAACTAGGAGTCATGTTTGCCCATTTTGCCTTACTTTCTTATCCGTTATTTCTTTTATCCGTGCACTTAAAATTAAATGTAAGTATACATATCAGTTTTTTTTACTTGGTCAATATTTACATTTTTTTTATTAAATTTATTTTAAGAATTTTATAAATTTTCATCTATAGGTAGCGTTTTCATTTTCTTTTTAAGCTTATCATTCTGGTACTTAAAAATTAAATTTTAGTAATTATCTGTATGAAAAGGCCAATATGATTATTAGTTCCTCTGAAAAAATAGCATTAAAACTTATAAAGAAAAAATTAATTTTATTTTCTAGATATAGATGAAAATAAATTTAGCAGCCCATCGTGGTGTGCGAATACCGACACCGATATCGCGTGTACGATATCTTCAACCTTGAAAGAGACACTATTAACTAGCTTTCTCATGTATCAGATGTTTAAATTTATCTTGCGGATGTTTTAGAGAAGTTTAAAGTTATAATGTAAGACTTTCAATCTACCTCCTTTACATATATAACATACTAAAATAATTAACTATGTAATATCAAAGTATTAAAGTTGAATGTTATTTGACTGACTACCTGGACAAAAACCGAGAAAATATTTTAATCTGTTAAATTGTACTTTTCTTATGTTATAACTTAATCAACTACAAGTTTTCATATCTCTTAAGATAAAAAATTAATTTAATTTTTTTTTTTTTTATGATATGATTAGCATGTTAGTTACATGAACTAATGTAAAATGAAATTAATTAATGAAAAATAAATTGTAGAATTATAACTTTAGTACGCCCACAGCGAAACGGCTTTTGTAATTTTTAGACGAATTATTTGATTCGTTTTAATGTTTTTTTTTTTTTATTACAAGTTAAAATTTTATTACATAGCAATATATTTTTATTTTTTGTACAAACTCATTACTGATCACATTGCGTGATCATGAAAGATAATGTAATACAAACTTCCTTAAATCTGTGTAATATTATGTCCCAGTTATAATTGACAATCTTAGTCAAAACAAATGATTTTGATGACAAAAACTGGTCGCTGATTCTTTTCATTTAAATACCAACTTGTTTCAAGTCAAAGCATTGCGGCATATTTGGCTAACAGTATATCATTCTTAAATGTCATATGCTTATTTTATAACAATCAAGATTTTTAATGTGATTATAAAACAAAAAAAAATAATGGGTTTTAACGGTTGAAATATTTCAGTGTTCAGAAAAAGATCAAAATATAAAAATCTTTTATTTATAAATTAATCCACTTGTAATCCATTTTTTAAAATTAAAAAAACATTTTTGAATTCATATCTTTTAAGGTTTAAAAATCAATTCTCTTTTTATTACAAACAAATCCAATGAATTCCAGTGGAAATTAATGAGATTGCTTTTAATATAAAAAAAACAAATAATTATTTAATAAATATGAATCAAACAAAATAACACCTTAAAAACTTAAATAAAGCAACATTTAAAACTTTAAGATAGAGAATTTGTAGAACCTATTTGACATATATTTAAAAAAATCTTATTTTTATCAATTGTTTATTTATTATAAAAAATTATAATGTTTGATTTTATTGTTCTGATTGTCATTTCTACAAAGTTGTATTTTTTAATTTAATTTATGATACGAATGTAATTAATTGGTGCTGAATAGCCTCATAAGTAAACAAAAAGACTTACTCAAAGGTTTTTTATGGTATTGAACACTGAATTATGTTAATATTATTCTGGTTAATTAACTTCAAACTTAAATACATTATTATGTAAAGGTCACATTATCACATTGAATTGTATTCAAATAAAGATAATAAAACAGTCCTATTTAAAAATAATATATATTATTGTTATTCTATAACCAAATTAAAAATTTGTTCGCGTATTGTGCAGTGCGTAAGCTTTCTATTCAGATCCTGTGACCGTCAAGAACGACAACTTTCGGTAGCAGTATCGAAAGTCGCACGATGCCGTTACAAAGACTTGCTAACGGTCCAGCTAGTTGATAAAACCCTAAACAGATTCTACATAAAGAAAAGTGGACAGCGAATATGGCAAACCCCAAAAGTGCGAAAACCGGTCCACACGAGGTGACCTATATCCGGGGCTAGAGTTCCCTCTGGTGACTATTCGCAGGCTAGCTAGAACCAGCCTTCTGGGAGGTCCTGGGGGTGGGGATCAGCCGATTTTAAGAGGACCATAGTCTGGTAAAACATTTTACAACGGAATGTGAGTAAGAGATAATTGTATATGAGTTAGTATTAAGTAGTTTCTATAATAATTCTTTTTACATTTTTTTTTTTTTTTTTAATTAAAAGGCATTATTAAAAAGGCACTTCTTAAAATTAAATATCAACATAAGGCGTTGTTATTTTTAATTAAAAGTAAATAATTTGTTTTGTTTTTTTCATTTTATAAAATAAAGTTTAAATAAGAAAAATATCTCTTAAAAAGAAAATCTTCATATATATGTTTCTAATTAATATTTTATTATTAATTCTATTTTTAAAAGTCTTATTTTTCAGATCCATGTAACTAATTTTATTATAAAAATATTGACCTCTTGACTTCTTTTAAGCCAATCTGGATTATTTATATAACCTTTTTGAATAATAGAGAAATAATTATATCAATAAATAAATTATTAAAACATATAATTTTATTGGTATAATGAAGACTTATTTTGAAAATGGAAATAAATAATATAATATAATAATAATCGTGTTGTTTGTTTAAACACCATGAGCGTTCATTAAGGGGAATTCAATATTTTGTTATTAGATAGGGAATTTTTTTTTATAGGTAAATACATCTCATGGTTTCGTATACAAAAAAAAAAGTAAATTAATTTTTACGAAACCAATATCGGGAAACAGGGAGTTATTTGCGAATCAGTAAAACAGAAACAGTTTGAAGCAGACAAAGGTTATTATCGCCTGGGGGAGTGTACATTCGCTTCTTCAACTCTTTTTTTTTTCGTCAGGGGATAGATTGAGCGAAAGGAAGACCTAAAAATCTAAAAAAGAAAAAGAAACGAATAAAAAAATAAACAGTTAAAGGAACAAATTGAAAGTTTAATCCCTGAGAAGTCCTGGGAACGATTTACTTTGGCTATAGAAGGCCCACTTTGTGTACCTTTTCTGTGCAAACAGTTCAGATTAAAGTCCCGCCGACATCAGAGAACCTGGTTCTCGAGGTGCGTCCTCCGGATGACCCCTCAGGGCAAACATTTGCCTTGCGGATACGGCATGATACGGGGAGGTCATAGCCAGGCCCGATCTTGAGGATTGTCGGTATCAAGTCTTCCAAAATTCTCTGAAAACTAAAGTAAAAATACTTCAAAGAGACGTATCTATTTGAATGAGGGCTTTAAATAAAGTTTTATAACCGTATTAATATTATAAAATCAGACACTATACAATGGAATCATACATTTACGGACCGTTATGTCTTTGAAATGGAATTATTTCTCGGCAATAAGCAACATTTATTGAGTATTTCAAAATTATTTACAAACTGAACTATTATAGATTATATTACAAATTAAAACTAATAATCCCTCGGTATAATACTGAAAACTTTTATAGATTACTGTACTAATATTTCACCATTTTGAAAGACTAGAGTCTTCATGGGCTAATTTAATTTTATTTAAACTGTTTCGCTGCGTCGAGTGATGAATTATATTTTATTTATCAGGAATAAAGTTATAAATTATAACCGAAATAAAAACAAATTTCACATTCATAAATAGTTGAACCGTATTTCAGGTTTTTTTATTAGGAGAATGTTATAACTTATTACACATTTATTACTGTTCTACTCGACCCACGGCAGTGTCGGCTCTTGCTTAATCCGCTTTTTCTCAAAATATTTCTTTAATAGTTTAGAAAGTGTCTAAATTTGATGTTAGATAGCTAACAAAAAACAACATTAACTTGTAAAATTTTACTTTTAATATATATAATTTTATTAATACTGGAAGTAAAAAAATTAAAATATCTTTTTTATTCAATCAGGAGTAATAATATATTTATATTTATTTTATTTCATATTTCTAATTTATGAAAAATTAAAAAAAATACAACTTGTTAGTGTTGTATCTATCTCTTCTGTGTAGTGGATTTAATTTATTAAAAGCTTCTAAATTGTCGTTCTAATATTGTATATTGATTTTTGTTTTAATTAAAAAGGGGGAAGAAAATCTAACGGTAAAATTCTAATTTTAATTATAAATATAATTGATAAAATAAAAATAGTTCTATGTTTTCACTCAATAGAACAATTAATTATAATGAAAAAACGAGATGACGGCTTAGATCTCAAAGTTATAAACCAATATAAAAAATATAAGATTATAAACTTATAGATTAACATAATTTCGGCTCAACAATGTATTAAGCTATTAATAATCATAGGCATAATATAGGTTTAGAAACTAAAATAACATATTATAGTACACAAAACATAAAACTATTAATATTGATGGTTATATGATTTTTGACTCATTATATTATTTAAAACAAAAACAAAAAAATTATAAATTGATGTTAATTTATAATATTAAATTTGCAAATAACTTTTCTTTCATATTTTTAACATTTTTTCTATAATATTTTAAATTGATTATTTATATTTCTATTGTTATTATTTTAAATGTTTCTATTTATATTCCATTTACACTTCTTAAATTATGTTTTAAATTACTTTTAATGTGTTTCTGATAATTTCAATGATTGGTTAAATTATTTATAGGTAAATACATCTCATGGTTTCGTATAC
>NW_027113702.1:547283-562073 GCF_000696795.3 Halyomorpha halys | reverse complement strand
AATATCTTTTATATTTACACTCTTTCTGTGAGCCTAACTTATAACGACCAACCGATGAAGAGGCGGTATTTGAAAATGGGAAGGGTGGTGGAATTAGAAGCTGTATATATAACTCACTAAATATTGCTAAAAAAAAAATTGTGCTAAATGAAACTATTAGTCATAAATCCCAAAGTCATAAATGTGTAATTACGACAAAAATCTGTAAATTATAATAGAAAAGATTCACGGTTGTCATACTAGTTTAAGAAACATGATTTTACTCGATATTTAGATATACTTGGTCTAATATTTTGTATAAAATAACTGTTAAAAGTAACAATTTCAGTAAGAGCAGGCTGTAATGGAGAGAAGTAAGGATGCTGATTGTTAAGGAGGGGCTTGAGGTATGAGGTGTAGTTAGCAGATGGCCTGATAGGGTTGGACCAACACGTGGCTACCGCATTACCTCAGAGCTAATGACCGCCGCATCTTCGTCCCGTCCTAACCACTCATCAATCTAACTTTTCTACCACTGATAAACAAGCACGTCTTCGATTCCTCCCTTTGGTGTCGGAATATTGTACAATAAGTATGTATTATAGGCATGATACCTATTATTAAATCAATAATATATTGACATCTTGAAAGTCTTAAATAAATTAAAGGAACAACTTTTTATCAAACTTGCGAATTTAGAAAAAAATATTTGATAAAATATTAATTCCAGAAATAAAAATTTAATCAATCATGAAAAAAGTAATATAACGGAATAATCATTTAACAAATAATATTAAATAAATATTATTTGTCAAAAATATATACATATTTTTTTTTCTCATTATTTTGTTATTTTTATTATTTAGATGTTGCTATCTGATGGACCACTTGTTTTATTTTTTTTATAAAAAAATCTGTTTTCTTTCTTTTTTTATTATATCATGTAAATATATGTAATTTATATATGTCCGATCACGGATTGATTAGTATACTGTGTAATGTAGCAACCCCATGTATTTGGGCAGCATGGATGAATAAAGCATTTCTCTCTCTCTCTCTCTCTTGCTCAATAAATAAAATAAAAAATTTAAATATTTATTTGCATATTTAATTCATGGTTTTTCATATGATCATTATTTGTCTTATTTGTGTACTATAACCATCTGTCATATACATTCAGATAGTGGTAACAGAAATAAGATATGTGTTTTTAATCATCGATTATTTTACATAGTTTGATTTATTTCTTATTAAATTTAAACTTTTCCTTTTTTATGCATTGATATGTCATTTACATCTATATTGCAGTTTTCAAATTTAACTATTAAACTTTAATGCATTATTATTCTTCTAGGGATCTCGTCATGAGAAGAACATGGCAGTATCATCCAAAGATAATTTATTGGATCCAAAAAAGGTGACAAATTTAAGAATCTACTCTAAGCTGCGAAAGTAGTGATAAATGATTTTAATGGAGTAGTCACTAAAAAAATTAATACTAATTAAGTTAAGTAATTGAATATTTATTGGTATATTATTGTATTGGAACAAATGAGACAGTTATTAAGTTAAAAAAGAAAGTCAAGTGTAAAATTCATAGCAGGTTAGTGACTGATTCAAATTCAAAATAGATAGAAAAAATAAAATATTCATAAAATAGATAGTAACATATAATAGACAGTAAAACATAAATAGACAGTAAAATCTTAATAGTATTTCTTTTTTTTTTATGAAGGCATAAATATAAATATTTTTTATTGGTTTATTGTTTTTTGTAATTTTTCATGAAGATGACCTTTATAAGAATTTTAATTTTAGCATATTTTATTTAATTATATTTTTCCAAAATATCTACTTAATAAACTTTTTTAATTTCAGCCATGCATTTGCGACGGGATTTCAGCTCCTTAAAGTGGAGGCAGCTTAGAAGATTGTTTGTGGTAGTTTCTTTTACCGGTGCGTGTTGCCTGAGCATAATAAAGGTATATAATTGTTAATTAGATATTCTGTTTTGTGATATAATGTTTGTTAAATCAAATGAATGGGATTGATTTACACGGGTCCAGAAGTGTTTGAAAAAAAAGATTCATTTCTTATTCATTTATTTTTAACTTAATTTATTTAAGAAATAAATATATTTCTGTTTAGCCTCCAAAAAAATCTCTGAAATTCTCTTCCTTCTCATTGAAATCATACCTAGTCAGACTTCATACAAAGAACGTCATAATAAAATCCATTGCTTATAATGCCAAAAGGCAATCCAAGGTATCATTCACAACCAGCTACACATAGCATACCTCCTATATGTACGTACCAAATACCCACTAAAATCTTTACAGGAGGGTATGAAAAAAAAAATCCATTGAACAACCGGAGATTGCATGTTGCTTACTACGATACGACCCCTTGAGAGATTTCTTCTTACAAAGATCTTTCTTAGTTTAGTGTTCGCCAAGAAGATCAATCACCGTTCACTATTAGTAGAATAATGTTCACTAACTGATCTATGTCCAAGTCTCTATCGTTCCAGATCTTCCAGTATCAAAAGGCATTAGTTCATTAACATACTTTTCCTCGCTCTTCGATCTACTAGGAGAGGCCTATTGTCATTCTTCTGGGCTACTTATGTAACTAAAACGTTCTGTCATCATCAATCATTTTTGTAATTATGCTATTATAATTGCATGTATAATTTATAAGATAGTACTAGCGGGCTTTCTAGAAAGTAATGCGAAATTATAAACATTATAGATTTTTTGGAACAAATAAAAGGTAAAGGTAATTTACAAAGACATTTTATATTGCGGAGGACAAAAAGAATATATACATATATATATGAGAATTACCAGTTTTTTTCGACATAGAATGTTGAATAAGGGTAGATTGTGAACTAAAGTTTATTAACAAAATAAATAAATAAAAAAAATTCGAGTTTATTCAAACATAATTTGCTAATATTATCAGAAGTGTTACTCTATTAACACCATTACTCTAGATAGATATTATTATTATGATAATTTAAGATGTTGATTTACTTGTTGATATTTGTAACGCATGCATCGGAAATCCTAGAGAATAGGCGAATTGATATCATTCCACAATAATTAAGAAAGAACATTCAATAATTAAAAATAAACAAGTTAATTCACTACGTGGTCCTTATAATTTCTTCTTTTAAATTAATACATTAGTAGATTCAGATTTATTAATTTTATTGTTTTGTTTTCTTCATTGTATTATCCAATAATACAAATAAATCGAAAATGTTGAATTGGGTAATAATATTTTAGAATTGTTGTTATTTAAAATATATTAAATAAATTATATGAATATTTCTTATAAAGAACTACTCGAGATACTGATGGCTTAGCCGAGGTTTATAACTAAACATAATCATATATAAATATAAGTAGCATCTACATACCTGCATATCTATTGACAACTATGTGGGCTTTGTGTATTGATACCTAATTATTGAGGATTACATTTTAATTTTAACTTATACATGCGTTAAATTAATATTGGAGTTTTTTTTTCTATGCTTTGTGGATTAAGCGGCGATGTCATGGCACGACAATGGCGGATACACTTAGTTCTACTGTAATTTAAGTTAAATGTTTGAAATTTCTTAATTTGTTATAATTCTAAAAATTCAGCAGTAAAGATTATCAAAAATATAAAAGTTAATTACAAGAATATATTTTTCTCATTACTAGAAACGGGCTTGGACTAAGTTAATGAACCTCTATTGATCAATTTTAAATTAACTTTTTAGATTCTTTTTTTTTTTTTTCGATCAAGCTTTAACTCCTTTAAAGTGGATGTTAATTATGCTCTCTTCTACTACCCTCCGGTAATTAACAGGTGTGTTGATCCATGAAAATACAAAAAAAAAAAAAAAAAAAGAAAGAAAAAAAAAATCACCCCTCTCCGATATAGGAATAAAATTTGCCGAAAAAAGACCCTGGAAGCACGCTCACCAACTAAATAAACAGCCATTTTTCTTTCCCCTTTCCCTACCAGTATTGTTTATCCCCGTAATCCGATATTTGTAAAACTGGACACACACTCACACAGATATACATAACCCAGAATAGAAATCAAACTGCCCCTAATCCTTGTTTTTCTGTTATTCTTTTTCGACTCGTGCCAAATCAAAACCAAATTAAAAAGAAAAGAATATTCTGGTGTAGATTTAAACGTGAGACTATCTAAACTTTTACTTTAAGGATTCTAAGTGTAAAATAATTCTTGGAATATTTTAATTTCCTAAATATTCTTTTTTAGAATTCGTTTAATGTTTGTGTAAGTGCTGATATGAATAGCATTACATAAAATGTCAAAGAACAATGTCATCCTGTTTACGTTTTTGTAAGTATGTACTCCGAAATGATTTACAAAGTATTACAGGATTTATCTTAGAAAGTATCTCGGAAAATACTGAAAGTGAAGAAAGAGGTATATGAGAGCTTAAATTTTAATGCACATTACTATAAAAAATTTTTTTTTAGTTGTCAGAAAGTAGCTTTAATGATATCGAACGCCGAGTGGAATAATTAGGCTTTCAATTTTTTGGGCCTCAATTTTGTTGTTTATACTTATTTTTTTTAAACCAATAACGTAATATTTTCTTCAATTTTATACCAAGTGAGAATTTAGTGATTAAAAAAAAATTTCAAGTTCCCAGCAAAAAAAAAATTCACTCGCTTAGATTTTTTTGATATGTCAAAAAAATTCCAATAATGATGATAAAATTTAAATCTCGTCCCTGTGGATATAGTATAGTTATATAAAATATATAACTATATAAAATATAGTTCCACCTACAACCTATTTTTCTTTAAATTCCCTCTACTAAAGGGGAGACCTATTTTAACTATTATTTTTTATTTTTTTATTTTTTTTTTCAGTTCAAACGATTGAATTCAAATTTTCAATTGAATTGAATTGAATTCAAACATATCAAGAAGATATTAAAATATACTAAATTTCAGAAATCAGACCATACAAGGTTAGACAGAATTTGAGATATAAGACAATTTATTTATGATTGTTAAGTGACTTTTTTTTTTTAGCTTTCAAATCAAGCAAATGTGAGTATAAATTATTGTAACCATCTGAAAGAGAGAAAACCCATGACGGAGATAACATTAGAGTTTAGTCAAATTATACACGGATAATAGAGATCTTTTTATACCATACAAATTTGAAGTTGATCGCTTGAGTTCCGTAGTAGCTGTGGAGGATTTTTATGATTTTTTTTTGGGAGGGAGGGGGAAATGTGCATAAACGGGAACAGACATTTCAGGCTAAAATAAAGTGCATTTTTAATTTCTGTCAAAACTGGTATTAAGGTCTTTTGGAATTCCTGAACAGATAGAAACTTGTTTTAGGCTTAAAAAAAGTTTTTGACCTGCTTTACGAGAAGTGACTGCAAGTTTTTTCGACTTTTCAGAGGTCTCGTCTTATTAAAATTTCTGCCCTATTTTTTTCTTATTCTATGGAAAAAAATTGTATTTTTTTTGTAAATGCAGAATGATAAACATAAATTATCATTTAAAAAAACATATTTTTAAAACTTATGTATTTTTTTCTGTTCGTAAACCTCATTATCACGAATATTTTAGGAAGTAGAATCACCTGATAAAATTTGATTAAAATCGGTGACTACATCATTGTGCTTTTTAAGATGCATTCAGACTTAAATATAACTGATATGCAATGCAATGATATATTTACGAACGAACCTAAACATTAGAATTATTATTATTTGATGGATTGTAGAAAAATGGTCTGGTCAAGAAAGGTACAATTAGCAAAAAAACTATTTATATATTGCTAATTATTATTCCTTATTGTTAAAGAATTTTCTAATATTTTTGTACCTTTCTTGACTGTTACCCGGACCTTTTCCTAAAATAACCGGTATATTCTCCGTCAAGTAATTACTCAACAACAGCTTTTTACAAAATATTTTAATTTTAACATTGATGAATTTAATCTAATAAAATTTTAATATGCAATTTTTATCAAATCGCCACTTAAACTGTGAAATCTCGTGACTGAAAAAAAATTTTTATACTATTAATAAAAAACAACTATTTTAGAGAAATCTCTCGAGAATTTTCCCATTAAAAAAAACTATCCTTTAAAATGATGGTTGAGAGAGCTATCTATGATTAAAAAAAAATAGCATTGTTAATTGTATTTTAGGTTACGAGGTATCACAGAGAAACAAAGTCTATATTATTGAATGTAATAATTTACATTCATGATCGAACTGCAAAAATTACACCCTTCAGTTTAGTATCTTTTATAGGAAATATGAAAAACTTCCAGTTTCAAAAAAAAAAAAAATCAAGTACCAAAACCTTTTTTTACATTTAGATTTAGATTTAGATATTTAGAGTGAAGAGATTGAGTTAAATCTTGTATAAGAAAAATATGTATAAAATATCTGTAAATATAAAACTTTTATATTATAAAATAAATAGTTTAATTTATTTTTTATTGTTGCATTATAGTTTAGAATTATGAACTAACGAATTTAAATAAGTACATTTTTTTTCAGGAATGTGGGGCTTATCATGAAGGCCATGATCCCACCTAGTTCAGCTTCTCTATTACTTCACGAGGCCGAGAATGTAACAGAGTCCTCGAAGTTCTTGCGCACACCATCCGCGCCGAGTGGCTGCTGTAGAGAGGAGCCATCAAACATTCATTGAGAACGGTGACAGTGCTTCCTCAATAATTCTCGCCGAAATAAACGTCGACAATAGTGAGTCGGATTTGGTCGAAAAAGTGACACCCCCACTCGTCGGTGTCAGCCACGCCCCTCCCCCCACTCTAATAATGCATTACAATACATCTGTCATTATCTCCTGCCTCTATGTCCACCGCCTTCTTTATTATGTCATACGTGTCGCTTCTGGTCATCAGCTTTATTTTATTCATCGGTCATCAATATGCCCGGGGTGGAAGGACCAGTGTGTCCCGGGGGTTGATTGAGATAAAACCGATCAGTTTAAGGGATAATCTGTATGAAACATTCCAATTATCAGATAACAGAAAAGATAAATAAAATTTAAAAACGCTCCAAATGTTTAGACTACAGTTCAAATTTAGGTCATCAAGACATAGAAATCACCAGAGATCATCTAACACTTATGTACCTCAGATTTACACATATTTTTGTTAGATTATCTACTAACAAAATATTTGTAATAGTTTTTTAGTATATTTTTGAAAATTTCGAAAATAGCCGAATTTTAGTTCACAATAATGTTAGTAAATCTATTTACAACCGAGGACTTTGGACAACTCATTTTAAAGCTCTTTTATTTTACATGTAACATGAAACCCTTACAAATAAACAAATTATTTCTATTTGTTTTCAAAATTTTGGTCCGGGTGGCGGTCAAAAAAAGGGATGGAAATATCATAAAATCTATTTATTAGCAACCTGCTCTAGCAGCTATGGTACAACAACAACAATTTAAACTATTTATTAATAACCTTATATTTAGTTACAAATAAACAGTTTTTCTGTTATAAATATTTTTAATGTGATGATTTTTTTTTTTAATTTTCGCATATTAAAACCAGCAGTGATTTTATTTTAAATGAATTTCTAATTGCTTCTATTTTTCTGGAAGAGGAAGAGGAAGAATGGAGAATGGTTTCATTTTATATGTGGTTAAATATTTTACTCAATGTTCTCGCAATATTTAATATCGTTTGTACATGAAAAAATGTAGATCATTATCTTATTTTTAGTTAACATTGAACTAGTGATTATATTTCTTATTTTTTTGGAAAGTAAATTATGAGATATCTTTGACCGTAGATATCTAATTTGTATTTACACATACCTTGGGCTTTTTAAGTTAGGGATTTTACTACAGTTCGGTGATATAGAAGTATGCATAACATCGAACTTCTGTTAGAAAAACAATTTATAATTTTCTTGTAAGTACCTCACTTTTCCTATTTTTAGTCAATTTTACTTTTGTCCCTTGCTTCTGCGCCGTTGATTGGTGCGGTCAAGGAAGAAAACACACAGTATGTAAACTTATTCTTATTTTCAGCTGGCGTTCCGGCCTAAGTTGTAAATCTTCATCAGGATAATGTGCCCAAAGATTCGTATCAAGTGAGATCCAGACATCATCGTAGGTTTTGATCCGTACCTCTGTTGAATCCTGGTGAAGCTTACAACTTGGCCTGAAACTTCTTTTAGTGTATAACTGAAACTAGTGTATTTTCTTCCTTGGCCCACCTCATTTCCTCTAATCAAATCCTCCATAGTAATATTAATATTATATCATCTAACCTAAAACATTTATAAATGTTTCAGGATAGCTGACTTAACGGATGGGAATTTATTATTTTCAAAATGATGAAGTGGAAAATACTCCGGAAAGTACTCAAAATGAGATACAGATGTCATTTACTTCATGGAATTTAATTTTAACACATTTTTACTCATTTTCCTATATTTACTAGTATTAAATGATGCATGAAGATCTATTTAAGGTTGAATTAAAGTTTTCACCCTTTTGGGAATGAGAGATATCGATCATTTTAAAAATAATGAAGTAATAATTATCATTGATAATTTGGGAGAAATACGGTTGTTCGATGAAATCCAGTTGACTTAGTAGGCCAGCTTACTGTTATCTAAATTAGAATACAATACATTTAGACGTTTAACCAACAGGCGGTTTATTAACCCGTAGGAAAGGAATTTCCAAATTTAAGACGAATGCTAAAGGTAATTTGATCGAATTTATTTCTATTTTTATGACAAAATTATTAAAATTTCATACTATTTGAAAAGAGTATTTATCCTAGCCCGAGACAAATGATTGTTCGGACTCGATTTTTTTTTTCTCTTTACTTAATATATCTCTGGGAATTCAAAAAAATTGCTAAAAATAACATAAATTCAATAAAAAGAAGGAAGAAAAATAATTAGTAATTTTATAATGGATATATTCATAAGCTCCTCCCCGGCTATTTCTAGAACACGGTAAGAGAGAGTTATCTTTCTGCTAACCAATCTATTCTAGCCAGATTGAAAGGGTCGAGTTTTCATTCCGTGGGACCGCTATGAAATAAAAGTGATTATTAACCCGCCCAGACCTAAATCGAACCGGCACCGATGAGGACTCAATACAATCGGCCACAATGGCCCCTTTTTGACGATTTATTGTTAGTATTGGATTTACTTTAAAAGTAATAAGTTTATGAAATTTGAGAAATAAAAAAAATTAATTTCAATGACACCCCTGAACTAGATAGTAAAGCACTGATAAAAAAATAGTTTAATATATCATGAATTCATATCTATTATATTCAATTGTTAAGGAGAAATTATATTTCAGAATATTTACTTGGAATTAAGTTAATATTTTTCAATTTCTTATTTATTTTATTCAAATAATATTTTTTTAAATTTTTAACCATAAATTAAGATCGTATTGTGCTATTTAACATAGTATCTTCAAGTTGTTATAACCATTTGGTGTTGACATATCGCCAGCATACTCTCGGGACGGTAGAAGACGAAGAGGACTCCGGGGACACGGTAACCTTGCAGAAGAAGGTCAGGGTTGGAATAAGGGTTCGATGGGGCCCTTTGCCTTGCTCGGGTGACCTGCATCCCTTACGTGTTCTTGTTCGTACCTATCGTATCCTTTCACTTAGGCACAAGGGAGGTTAGGGAAATTATATCGAGTACCTCAATTATAAATTGTATAGATGGCGATTTATTTCAATAATATAGATATAATTACTAAGTTAAGCATACGACTAGTCATTTCCTATTCATTACATCTATGTATAAATATAGCTCAGATGAAGCTGACTTACAAAATGTCACACCCAAATATTTGAAAAAGGTTCAAACATTTTTATTATCATGTATTATTTCGAGCTTCGTCCTATTTTAATATTTTAAGACTATTTAAGAGTCTTACAGTTTACTAGGAGTTAACATATTTCTCACGTAAAATGATAATTATTTCTAATAATAAATAATACAAATAACAAAGAATAGTTCCTAAAATGAAATAGGAGAAAATAATAGTATGAGTGACACTCTTATATTTTTACCTTCACTTTTTTATTAATATGAAATAAATTTTATTGGGAAGTACCACGTTTTGAGGTGTAAAAAAAAAATGTTTTAAAAGTTTTGAGGTACCCTAAATCGAAATATCGATTCTATATTGGCACATTTTTAATATTTTATTATTAAATATAATTAATGTAAAGGGAACAAACAAAAAGTCATACAACAGTGTGAGATTCCTGCTCACTAAAAAACCGCCACCAAATTCTTCTTTACCGCGCCAAGGAACCGCTGTCAAGCATTACTTCACGGGGCAAAGAGGCTATCTGCTTCTTCTCTGGACATCTTATTTAAGCTAAGCCAATGCCTGGTCTTTCCCTTTTCGCTCTTTTGCTCTAAGCCTTCTGCCGATTTGCGCTGCATACTCCTATTCTCCTGCCCGGTCATCACACACACGTATGTGTGAACAGTCTAACTAAAAAGTCGTAACAAAACTGAAATTATATATTCGAGCATGTGTGTGCTGGTGATATTTCAGCAACTTTTTCGCTAAAATCGACAAACTGGAAGTTTCAGAATAAAAAATCGAATTTAGTCTTTTTGGGGAATTTTTATGAAAACTGCTCTAACGATTTTGATTAAACTAGGTAAATCAATGAGTAAATTAAGGGTTCTTAGTGCCGCCCGTAGCTCAGTGGTTAAGACACAATTTGATATCTATTGGCGGTGCCTGTTCGAAACCGTTCTGGAGGTTGACTTTTTTCATTGAGTAGCGGTCCCACAAAATAGCAGTATAGGCTGGAAAAAAAAAAAAAAAAGGTTCTTAAATACCAAACTCCTTCATTGAAACAGTTTAACAGGGGTTAAATGATAAATTTAATTAAAAAGCATCTCCCACAGAAGTTAGAGATAGATGTTCTAATCGGAAATACTCGATCATTTACTAAGCACAGTATTGTTGTCTTTTGTTAAACTGTTGCTTTATTGGCAGGAAAAAAAGTTGCTCTTTGTTATTTTCACCTCGGGAAATTCCAAAATACGAATATTTATAAGTAAAAGATGTGCAAAGCTTAGATTTTTTGATTCAAAGTTAGACAATAATTACCTAAATGTTCTCTAAATTGGCAACGCCATTGTGATTTATTACTAAATGCTGGTATACATATTCCACCTTGATTCTATTCTGGTTTATTATGGTACAATGAAGCTTTCAAAACTGTTTCCTTGATATTAATATAAAATAAATAATTTTGTAAACAGCGATGTCGAGAGCTATGCCTTTAATTTTGAAACTACACTGCATCATAGCGTGCTAGTTAAAATCGGTCATTAATTAATTTAAATTTAACTATCACGTATTTTAGCGAATGAGATACCATTTTTTATAGTTTTATAAAAATTATACAGTATGATACTTTATTATTTAATGTATATAAATATTAATTGCTAACTTCAATGTGCATCGTGCAATTATCGTGTGTAATTTATCTTGTGATTTGTTTAAAAGAACCATTGAAGATTCAAATAATGGCTGAAGGTAAGTGACAATAAAGTAATAAATTACACAGCAGTTAAGTACATTTAAAATATACAATCATAAGATAAATATATGGTGTTTGTTCAAGCTGCAGATATGTTTTAGGCTATATCATATTATAGGAGTCTTAAAACATAAAAATAAAAAAAACATAAAAATAAGACATTTTAAGATTTGAAATTGGTTTCTCACTAGTTTGGCGCGATCTAGTGGAACTATTAAGAACTACTAATACTCAGATTACGAAATATTTCGAGATACATTTGTAGCTGAATTGCATGCGCTCTACAGGCTACGTCTAAGGAAATATTTAAATACCCTTAATGTGCAGAAAAACGGTGTTAAAATTTTTTTCAAGTATAAAATTTAATAAATGTTTCATTTTAAATAAATTAATAAAACTGCTTGTCCAAGATACCCGCTTTATCATTTGTTTTTCAACTCTAGTCATTATTGATTTTAATATAATTTTTTTTTATACTATTTTTTTTCAATTAACCTTGCCATAAATGTTGAATAAAAATTATACGTTTCAAAAACTACCCTAAGTGGACATAGTATGTTGTAAAGCTGGCCACCAATGTTTTTGCTACTAAGAGGAGATTTCTACTAACTCCTTTTTTATTTTTTAAAATCCCCGGAAAGAATGGTTTTATTATAAAAAAAAATCAATTATAATTACTAATAAAAATTTAACTGTTTAGAGGTATTTAAAAATTTCTTTCTAGACAAAAATTGTTTGACACAACTTCTCCTTGCAAAATTTAGTTGATCAACTCATTTAGTTAAAAACAAAATAGCCAAAAATTAAAAAAAAAGATAACACAAAATGTAAATTAACATTACTGGATATATCAATATTTGATTGTACTTTTTATTCTTCACATTACTTCAGAAATTTTAAATTAAAAAAAAAATCGATACTCCCCAGGACACAGGATTATGAGTTTGTTAAATTTCTTTTTATCTGTCCTCTTTTTATTTTTAATTATTCGTTTCAGTATAAAAAGGTGATAATTCGTATGTCGTTTCAGATCATATTAAATACAATTCCTCTTTCAGCTAATTACATTGTTTTTTATTTGTATATTTTTTACATCGAGAGGACTTCCCTGAAAAGGTCAGGAAATTAGCCGGGATGATTTTAAAAAAAAATATATTTCACCGAATTAAACTTAATATTACATTCTTGGAAGGGAAAACTTGAAATGAATTTATTTTAATTATGGAAAAGTCCAATTAATTTTAATAAATTGAAACATTATTTGCGAGCATGCTACCTTTATATTTTTGTTTTAATACTTGGAATACCTTTTCAATTAAAGTATTCGGAAAACACCCATCCTCAACGTTGTTCAAATTAAAAAGGGTTGTTTAATTATAATGTGGATCTATTGAATGCTGCGAATGCGTTCCATTGTAGTCCTGGGGGGTGGATATCGGGAAATCCCCTGGAAATTGTAGGCATGCTATAGAAAATATCTCATATATATAATTTTATAATAATCGATATTGCGATTATAACATTGGGCGAGTAATCCTCATAAATACAACCAGTTTGGTACAATGTAATCGAAATTCTCGGAAAACGACCAGGAAAATTGGAACTTGGATATTATGTTGTGGAGGAAACATATCAATTCATTAAAATTATTTACTGACAGTAATATTTTAAAAACATTTTTAATTTAAATAAATCAATGTATAGAAAATATATACTGATTTACGATTTCTATATCAGTTATAAAATTTTTCTTGTTTTAGTTTTAATATGTTTCGTTTTATCACTGAAGGAATATGGGACTTCTCATTATAATAATCAATCTATTACAGAAAAAAATAGCTTCAAGATGTAAAACATCAGGATGATTTTAGTCAAGTTAAATGCTTAAAAAACGAAATGGAATGAATTTCGATAAATTGTAAACTAAATATCTGCTAAGTTACAACCTGTTGGACCTAAGTTAGCAGTTGGTTCAAGTAGTTTAGAACTAGTGAAACTATTCTTCCGAAAAATGGGAAACATATGTATTTTAATATATAAAATATAAGTAACAATATGGTGGTTACTTTTTGATTCATCCAGCAGTTCACTTGTACAAAAGAGGAGGTATGGTACATGTTTCATATATATGCTTTATAGTAAATATATAATGTACTATAATATTACAACACTATTCTCTATTCAATTAAAAAGTAAACACTAGTTCAAATTGATATATAATATTAATAATAATAAGTTTTTATTATTACGAAAAAAATGTTTTTATGTTTATTGTTATGATTATTCCTCTAACCAGTTAGTGATGGCAAAAATACAAAAATGAATAAAACTTATTTATTTGAGCTGGCGTTTCGACCTGAATTTTAATCCTTTATCAGGGTTGCTTATGCAGAGGTTCTGTCTGAAGTAAAAACTTCGAAACTTCGGCTTCAGACAGAACCCCTGCTTAAGTTGCCCAGATGAAGGCCTAAAATTCACGTCGAAATGTCGACACAAATAGTATTTATTTATGTATTTTTGCTGACCGTACACCTCGACCACATTTTCGCATTAATCTACCTTTTTATTAAAAAAAATAAAGAAGTTATTGTTATCAAAGAAAGTTCATCCTATAGGTGCACTGTATTTACAAACCTAATTCGATGTATACTTCAAACATTCCAGTAGATAATAGCATTGGGCCAATCCAAATAATTCTCATTTAGAATTAAATGAAATGCAATAATATTATAAACGACATTTTGGGTAGCGCCATTTTTTTAAATAATAGCCTTGTATTTATAATATATTCCAGTATCTTGTATTTATAATATATTCGAAATCCAAACGCACGATGAGGCAAAGTTTTTCCTCCAAAAAGTTTCCAAATCGTGAGCATTAACAGTTCCCCAACTGGTTGGAACATGTCTACTGGCCCATCGACCAATGAGAGAGCTTCTCCTCACCCTTGCTGTATTCAAATTAGCTCTATTGGTAGTTCTGGGTTACACCTTGATGAAGGCTGCGTCCCACTTATTTTTTCTCAGCTTTCTTTAAAACAGCGCACAATGGAAATCAACGTCCAAAACGCGCAAAAAAAAAAACCATTAACTCAGAAATTAATATTGATTATAAAACTAATATTTGAAGTTGAATGTTGCTTATTTAGACATTTTAACCCAATAATTATCAGTATAACGAATTATATTGTGATAATTT
>NW_027113702.1:544051-545033 GCF_000696795.3 Halyomorpha halys | reverse complement strand
GGAGCATTGAGGATTTTGGATTGTAAGGATTGAATACGAGAGGAATTGGAAGGTTTAGTGGAGCCCCAAAGCTCAACTCCATATGTCCAGATTGGTCTTCTATAAATATAAAGTTATTTTTCTTGTATTGTATATTTTTTAACCATACTAGTTAAAAGAATTTGCTGATGATTTAATGATATAGTAAAACTTATAACACAGTTCCAATATCCCCACTATCCAAGTGGAGACGCGCCGTATATAAACAGTACATTGACCGGAGCCGTAGAAGCAGTAGTGTGACCAAGGAGGCGACCCATTGACCCAGTGGTGTTGTGGTGGGAGGGGGGCGAATTCCCCCCAACACCCCCCGGCTACTTGAGAGGGGCTGGGTCTGATTAAAACAAAAGAGCAGCTGGTCCAGCGGCTTCCTCTTCCTGCCCGTTTGTTCCTCCAGATCTTGTTTCACCAGTCAGCCGTTTAGTATTCGCTTCTCCTCATTCTGTAATTACAAGGATTCGAGCGGTTTTCTTAAACGCTAGAGATCGAAGTCGTGTTATTTTAATATTTTGTAAGGCTTTTATAAAAATGTTCAAAGAAATCGTGAAAGAGATTAGGTTGAATTATTCGCAATAATAAGTATAATTCGCACGATATTATATAATAAATAGCATATAATACCAGAAAATTGGTCTTGGAAGAAAGTAAGGTGAAACTATAAAATAACTAAAGCACGCATAATATATTCCCGATTCTGACCCGCAATACACTAACCCAAAATGAGCAATCCATGTTGGTTTCTCCTTAATCAAAAGGGAACAGAACCTCTTTCAGCTGCTAATTTACCATTAATATAATATAATAATTATATCCATTAACTCAGAAATTAATATTGATTATAAAACTAGTATTTGAAGTTGAATGTTGCTTATTTAGACATTTTAACCCAATAATTATCAGTATAACGAATTATATTGTGATAATTTGATCATTTAAAAAACAG
>NW_027113702.1:543496-544001 GCF_000696795.3 Halyomorpha halys | reverse complement strand
GGGCTACTTTGAAGTAATTATCACAAAAAATTCTATCTTAATTTAGTTATATGTAATGTGATAAGTCAATCAAATTTTGTTTTCATTTCTTATTTTTGAGGTACAGTGCATCTATTTCTATAAACATTTCACGTTGTCTTTTATTTTTTTTAATATGGACAACGTAAAAAATAAAAAATCCTTTTTCTAATCAATTAAAATTTATCATTTATTGAAAATTAACACTTTATCAACTTTTAATTACGTAACTAATTATATTATCATTAGATATTTTTATTAACATTTATTATTTCTGAGTTTTAGTACCTCTATTTCGACTAGCATTTAAGGTTTGATTTTTCAATTGTTTGACCGAAAAAAAAAGCTTTGAAATTATAGCTAAAGAGTTTTACTTAGGGGGACACTTCCATTATGACTTTGAACCAAAATTTCTACGGAAGCAATATCTGAGTAAGTCTATAAATATTTTATTTTTTTAAATGTTTATTAATTGCTATTTACAACT
>NW_027113702.1:538671-540241 GCF_000696795.3 Halyomorpha halys | reverse complement strand
TCTCATTCTTTTGTTTAATAAGTTTTACTTAAATATGATGTTTAATATAAAATATGAACCTTTTTTATGAAAAATATTATTGAAATTTATTTTTGAAAAATCTATGCATTATAATATTCTATTATTTATTGAAATTTGATATTTCATTCGATTTTCAAGTAATTTATTTTACTTAAAATTTTTCCATTAATACCTTTTCAATAAATGATATATAATCACAATTTAAATTAGTTTCTTTGATTTAACATACAATAATAATGAATGAGGCTTTGATTAAATTATAAATTACATAAATACCTCTTGTTACTTACAATAGGCACTTGTTAGTAAATGATTAAGTGTTATTCACTATCGAATCTATAGCACGATAAATCATGAGCCTAAGGCTGTTCGCTACAGCAATAAAATTTGTTGGGCACATTCCGGGCGGATCCCTTGACATTTAGTTCGGCTAACGGTAAACAGCAAGATGAAATAGCATTCGGAAACCCCATAAGTCCACTCCTCGTAAAGACAACGTAACATAAAATAAAGGATAATATAGAATATAACTTGTTAGGACTATAGGAGAAACTATACTATACTTGTAATGACGACGTTTCGGGACTGAACCAAAGAAAAAAAAAAAGGAGCCAGGATTGCGAAAATACTCTTCACCAAGGCCGGATCGGCCATTAACCAGTTTTCGCAACTATGATGTGCAAATGTTAGGCGTTGGTGGCCACTTTCGGCAGCTCTATATGGCTACAGCCTGCTCAGCGATTTAGAAATTGTTACTGGATAATATATTATTTGTTATATCACTCGATGTATAGAACATAATATAATATAACGTTCAATAGTGCGTAGACACCGTTATTCAAATAGGCAGTCAAATAAATGATATTTTTTTCTGATACACATGCCAATTTAAATACGGACTCTTTTATATCGTTATGTTGTGTAACTGGTGGAACAGATCCTAACATTTACAATTTATTTCTAAAAAAACAAACAGTCAAATAAAAAAAAAAATTAAAGACACAATTTATTGTATTAAAAATAGACTAATCAATATTATATTTCGAATTACCTTTTAGCTTTTTTTTTGCAAAAATAGCTAAATTTTGATCAAAATTGAAATTGGCTATTAAAGGATATTATTGATATTACAAGTTTCAAAACAATACTTTAAGTCCCTCAGACAATTGTACATAAGTTTTCGTTTTTGGAATTAAGGCGTGATAAGGACAGAAAAATATTAAAAAGTAAATGTTGAATTGTCTTGAAGTAATGTACTATATTTAGTTAGTATTTTTAAACTGCTGATGTAATCTATCTCTGGTTTTGCATTTATGTGATTTTATCTTCCACTTTCCTTCAAGTATAATTCATGTAAGATGTTGTGTTTTTTATTTACCACTATTTCATTTATTCGCAAATTTAGCGTTATTTCACATTTTTATTCAGCTGTTTTAATTTTCCAAGATGACTGACTATCTCCTCTAGTCCGTTCAACAAGACGAGAAATCGTGTAAACAAAGAAATGACAACTGCGGGTTAGGAAGCATATCACTTTGCAGGGACTTCA
>NW_027113702.1:535689-538139 GCF_000696795.3 Halyomorpha halys | reverse complement strand
ATAATTTTTTTACAATTTAATTAACGTTCAATATTAATTTTTTTGCGTATAAATTACTATTTTTAAACCCATAATTACTATTCTTTTACAATTTTTTCAATTGCTTTTGTTAACTCGATTATTATGATCTCGAGGAACAGACTATTGGAGAAACACAGGCATTTGTATGCTACAATATCTCTCAACTCTTGTAGCATAAAGTCTCTGTCACGTTACTTAATTCAGACATACTTTTCTTTCGTTTTTTAATTACACATAACACTTTTGATTTTCTAAAGCACCTTAAAAAAGACATGGATTCCTTACTTAGTAGCATGATAAATGAATCCTGATAATGCTAGTATCTACTCATGTCAAATTCACATATCTTTGTTATACAGGTGACATTTTCATTAAATAAATAATAATAGAAAATTATTATTATTATTATTATTAATTGATAGACGTGATTCCTCAAAAGGAATGGAAGGATGGTCGATAAGATAAGAATGGCGGTATAAAAATTATTATATAGCATTATAGTTCACTATTATGGTACACTCTACCTCTCAATTAAGTGCTTAAATACAATAAAATTAAATAAAACGGTAGTAGCCCGAAGATCTATTGTAAATAATTTCTTTGGAGTTCTGGTAATGACCAGATTCTCATGTCCTGAGCGTCTGCAACTGGCGCTCTCACTCATCCACCACTGTCTTTTAATATTAGCGACGCAGTTGAGAGAGAACCGCCGGAATTTCCGGGGTCCTGTTCTTTCCTCCATCAGTGGGAGGAAGATCTCGGTTCAAAATTCCTGAGGCTGTATGTAAATATTGTAAATAGGAATGTTTGTGTTTAAGATGTTTAAGTTCAATTCTGTATTTATATATTTTTTCTTCTATTTCTTATTTTGCTATCATTTAATTTATATACTCGTAAGTATGGTTTAAATAAGCTCAATGATCCCTATTACCGTTGTATATAAATATAAGACAGAATGCTACACAATAAAAAAAAAAGTTATCGATAACATTATCATTATTTGTACCAATAATTATACCGATATCTTTAATATCAGACGTAACACTATCAACCTTTTAATCTATTCCTTAGAAATTTACTCTTCCCTACTTATTAACGCATCTATTTCATTTTCCATGATCCTACTACCACTATTCCACATATTCCAGATTGATATTTTATTAATATTCGCTAAAAGTGTTACCAATGATTTCTTTGCCATGCTAGTTCCCAAATAGTAGCTTAGAGTAGATAAGAAGTGTCTCGCACATATTAGCTCTGTTTGAGCCGATTTCTATTATTATTTTGTATTCAATCGTTTTTCCATGTTTGAAGTCTCCCAGATGTGATAAAAATCGGCATGGCATATTCATAACTTGTGATTATTGGTAATTTAAGATGCATATAGCAGCGAGCAAAAACTAGGTGCCAGTTCCTTCAAAGGTCCGTAAGATAGCTATGCTATTGCAAAATACAACTGATGCGAAAGAAAAAACGTATTTTTACCGATTATTATGTAACGATGCCAGTTGTAAATACATTCAAAGTAACGACAATTTAATAATGCATACAATTTCAATTAGTCATATTAATTGAACCTGAACCCGAATGATTTACAAGAATTGTAAGAAGCCTTGGCATAGTTAAAAGTTATACACTAAAAATAATATGGAATCCGTTATGCAAGAAAACATGAATTGAGGTCAATAGCGAATTCCGAATAACTCTGTTATTTAGTTATAAAGTTCGAAATTCGCGTAATCTGTCAATGTTACGAAACACATTATCATTTCATAGACAACTGATATAGTTTTGGCAATTTATAAAATACATATTTATATTTGTAAAAACGAGTATCTTTTATTCTTACAATAGATATCGATGTTTTAAGTAAACGAAAAACATGAGAGAATAAATTTAGATTGTTATTAACTATCGATTTTCTGTTCTGAGTTCAGCGTCACCTACCGCAGTCTCTATTTCTCGTCTAGCGACTAAAAACATTTGAGAAATCTGGGCGGCTTCATGAAAATTTCATGATAGTATTTCTTTTAAAAGTGATATATCAGAAATTTACTTATTTATTGTGTATAAAGAAACACACTAGAGTGTATGCTTTATGATATATATCGCGAACTTAATTTCAAAACTGCATTATTTGCAATGAAAGTAAAATTTGTAATGAATCATTAAGTTTTATGTATTTAAGATCTGTTGATAGTTTTGATAACCCAAAAAGGCGGTTGACAAGTGTTTTTAAAAATATTTTTATGGTTCTTGAAGCTATCAATAGACGCCAAATTAATCAAACTTTAAGAACTACTCAATACAAATAAAATAATAATACAAAATACAAATCTTCCCTTTAGAAAATTAGATATAAAATCTGTTGCCGTGTGCGCATCACTTAACTTTCAGTCTCCAGCCTTTTCATGTCGCCAACCTGGTTC
>NW_027113702.1:529055-535109 GCF_000696795.3 Halyomorpha halys | reverse complement strand
ATATATTACAAGGTCTTGAGGTTTAGTCACTAATAAAACAATTGTATTCTGTTAATATTGAATTTATTGACATAATCAATGTCTTATTATTGCCTGAACCTCAAGAACCTCAAATATACCAGCTGGTATATTTAATTTATAATTTATATACATCATTATTAGTGAAGAAGCTGTTTATCAATGAATCTACAATGCATAAATATAGCATACAAAAAAAAAACTTATTGAGAAACCATCTAATGCGTTCCATAGTAAAATATTTATAATAATTGAACGTAGAAATAGAAGGTTGAATTAAAATTAAGAAGAGAAAATAATCCTTACCATATATTTTTAAAAACTTTGTTATAATATATATAGTCTGTTGTTTTCGGAATAATACAATAGTTTTAGAATAATTATGCATTCATTAATAATTCATAAATTCTAATTTTTGGATAATTACGACTGACATTGTGTCATTTTTTTAAGGATTAAAAATCGAGGACGCTTAAAAGTCAACAAAGGAAAATACGGATTATTCCTAACATCTCACGAAACTTTAATTCATTAACTTAAAAATATCACATGATCTGCCTCGGGTCGAAAGCTCTCATTTGCATTTGTTTATCTTAATAATAATGCCGTATTAGAATCTACAACTCGTGGTCAATTGTTTTCTAGCACATCCTCTGAATAGTTTAATAATCGAGTCCTTGTTAATTAAGTCGAGTGCTTAGCCTAAATCGGCTTGTTATTAACGGAAGGAAGAAAAAATCTTCTTGTACTATTATTTTATGCTAATATGCTCCTAGATGTCATGGAACAATGCATGGAATAATAATTCGATGCGTTTCTAAGAAAAATAATTCCAGACTTTGGAAGAGTTAATGACGAATTCCCTCAAATAAGAAGACTCTTAAACTATAATTTTCGTAAACTGAAAAGAAATGTGGTGTGGTGCGCACATCATACAATTTTCGTCTACAATACTATTTTAGGTAATTAATCCTTGTTATTTTTAAAACGATAAATTTCTTTACTATTCACAGAGGCAATTTTAAAACTAAAAAAATATCTGGACATATGGAGTTGAGCTTTGGGGCTTCACTAAACCTTCGAATTCCTCTCGTATTCAATCCTTACAATCCAAAATCCATCGTAAAATCCTCAATGCTCCTTACTTTGTCACAAATAAAACCATCCATAAAGACCTTAATGTTCCCTATGTAACCGATCTAGCCCGAACCAGATATCACTCCTTCCATTATAAACTCTCTAACCACTCAAACCCCTCTAACCATGCATCCTCTGCACGCCTGTAACACTCCATTTTAACTGAGACAGTATTTACTAAATGTATTATGTAATATACAGTTGTAAATTTCAATAATGTTATTAAAAAAAATACTATTAATTTTTTTTCCAAAGAATCTTTTGAGAAAGAATCTTCTTTGAGTATTTTTCACATTATTCGTATGTATGTTTTTCTTTGTGACTAATAAAATGAGGACGTAAAAGCAAAATCTATATTTTCTTGTTTTCGTGGTTGTCTTGGTAATAGTCAAAAAGTTGTAAGAGGACAGCCATTGAATCATGAAGACTCTTATATTAAATTTATTTATATGTTTTCATCAGTCTTAATTTTCTTCTAAAACTTTGAAATTTATTTTTCTAAAACGAATTCCAGACTATTATTTGAATACTTAATTTCTATACGCTTTCCATCTATACATTTTACATCCAAACATCAGCTTTTATTTTCATAAATTTATTTTTAACCTTGGAAAATGTTCCTCCTAATGATAATTATCAAATTCTTCTGTAGTTCATATTAATGCATTATATGTTATTAATGGCAATAAGGGATAGTTAATTATTTCATATGAGCTAAATGGAATGTACATTTAAAGAAGATTTTTCAAAAATTTGCCTCAAAATCTCTCCTCTCGATCAGAATAAAACCCGGCTGAAATTAAAGACCATTTAATTGTACCATTTAATTGTACCTGCTTTAACAGTTTGGTCATATTTGTTAAAGCAGTTTTAAATGAAATGGTAGTTTATTTACAGGATGTAGCACTTAAATTTTAAGATTTTAGAAATAAATTGCCTATGCCTTCCTTAAATATGTAATTTCAGAACAGTAAAACGTTTTTACTTACAACTTTAATGACCTTCAGGCAAAGAAAGGGCATTTATGTTTAATATGTGTTAAGAATACAATCATATGTATTCTTAACACATATTAAACATTATTTGTTTGAAATAATAAAATTAATATAAGGGTGATACAAACAAAAAAATTGAAAATAGATAGGCTTAACCCGATATATTAATTAACAAATACAGTGAACAACGAATACAATCTTTAATTTTTTAAATACAGTTTTGAGGATGTGGTTCGGTGTTACCATTTTAAACTTATGAACCCTTGAAAGAATTAAACGAACTCAGAAACTAAGACATTTTTAAGTATTGAGGAAATAGCAGGTGACTGATTAATATACATACTGAAAATAATATCATTTATTATGAATAAATAATAAATAAAAGGTATAATAAAACCAGAGGTTCATTGCCCAAAACTCCGATCCAGTTCGGACGGATAAATTATTTGATTTTAGTTTTGTGATCAATTTTATTTTATTATATTTTTGATATAGATTCATATTGTTATTTAGATAAATCAAGATAGTATCATCATTTAGTTATATGTTTTTTTATTATCTTATTTTAAATTAAATGATTTTTTTTCTTTTATTTGTTATTATTTACAGTTTTTTTTTCCTTTTTCTCTTTTTTTTCTGTTTTCTTCCCCTCCTGTTTCTGTACATATTGTATGAATGTGCATTTGAACACTAATATTTAATGCCCTTAATATGTGGCAGATTGTAATAATTCTCTTCAATATTAAAAAAAAAATTTTGGACGGAAAACAATCCTCCCATCTACGTTTCGGTTAATGTTAAATCGTTTTGTAGGAAGGCTACCCGCCCAATTAACTAATCAACTTTTTTGTGCTTTGATTTTTATCCACTCATGATACTTTACCCGCTAATTTTACTCACCACTATCTTGCCACTTCAATTATAATATCTGCATGCAGTACACGCGACTTAACGTCCGGTTGGTTCATTCTTCTTGGGTGTCAATATTCATCATAATACTTAATTTAAAAAAAAAAAAGAAAGAAAAGCCATGTTACATTTCAAGTAATGGGTCATATTTCACGTTTATTATGAACAGAGGGAAGTATAATTTTTTTGTAAATTCAAATTAATGCTTCTGGAAAAAGGCGCAACCATGTAATTTTGAAACTGAAAAATAAGAAACATTTCCTGATTTGTTTCCACTTGGAACTAGTTTTTTCATGTAATTTTGATCCCACATTAATTTTCAGTAAGCATTCAAATGTTAGATATTATTTTAATATCACCGTAATCACTTTAAATGTTTCGAATCCAGTACTAACTTCGGCCGAACCGGAAAAAACTGCGTAAATAAATACCTCTATTATGGTCGTCACTTCTTAGGGGAAACTGAATCCTCAAACAATTATTTTCTTTACTTATAGTTGATTTTCTGCATGTACGATAATTGTAGAAATTTGTTTAGTGATTTACACCATTACCACACGTCCGATCAGAAAATCATTTTTAAATCTTTTTATGAGAATCCTTCATTGAAAACATCTCTATTGAAGTGCACTGAAGAAGAACTAGAAAAAGCTACGAAGTCGTCTTCACAAAGAAAATAAACTACATTCACCATAGCTAATGCCTAACAAAATATTTTTTTTTCAATTAATTTTTTAATAAAAGTTTCAGGAATTTTGGATCTGAACTTTCAAACTTCAGAAAATACAATGTATTTAATTTCTGTTAATATAATGTTGTTATAATGAAACGATTGGGAGTACCAGAATAGAATAATTAATAATCTTTTTTTTTAATTTGAGTTGGTGAACACGAGTGTGTGAGTGTTTGAGCGCGCACGCGTGACCGTGTTTGGATTCGCTTATTTCTATCCGTGTGTATGTGCTTGCGCGTATGTATGTGTATTTACGTAGTGTATGTGTCTAGCTTTATATCAAATTAGGCTTTGATGACCAAAGGTTTCACGCCTTTAAATGAGACCTAACAATTAATTAATTGTAAAATAATTATAGAAAATATTATTGAACAAATATTTTGTGTGCCAATGTCCATATTGTATTTATTTATGTATATATTGAACTTATAATCAGTTAGACCAACCTATTATAATTTTATTCCGACATATAGTTATTTATTCTACTTTTTGTTAAAATAGAAGAATGTGCCCATTATATACATATAATTGTTTCCCTTTGGACTTGTTTTTATATTAAGTGTTTTCTCGTGTTTTTATTTGGGATTAGAATTATGTAATAAATGCAGGGAGTAGCCAAGCGAAAAGTTAATATGCATGCAGTTTGCGAGATACGAATCCTAGTGTGACGTCCCCCCCTCCACCACCGGCTTAGGTACGCGTTTTTAGATTCTTTGTTACTTCCCAGTCTCTTCAAAAATTGGTTATGCATAGTGAGTTTCACGCCGCAACGGCTAGTGTCCACCTGGAAGAGAAACTTTTTTTTATATTATTCCTAGATTATTAAATAAGGAACAAATTTGTTTTTATATAAAATATGAAGTACAGTAGCCAGTAAGTCTACTTATTTATGAAATATTCCTCATTGCTAAGAGCCTATCGTACTCCTAGGATACTGAAACATCAAAGTTGAGTTGTAATTATTTTGTGATCGTGAGAAACGAGAAGATTTCGTAGTATGATTCTTGAAGAGTTATATACATGTGATAGTTCAAAGTTAATAAATAAAAAAAATAACTTTAATTATTATTGTATTTTTAATAGGATTTTTTTTTGTTTTAGATTATTCAAACTTTATTTTCTGTACTCTGAGCAAAACAAGAAAACATAGAAAATACTCTGATACATAATTAGTTTTTCTTTTACTTTAACAAAAAACAAATTTTATGTTGAGCAATTTTTCTAAAAGGAGTACAATTTTTTTTTAGGTGGCCGTAAGATTGAAGATCGTACTTTCATTGTGGAGAAAAAAAATTGAAAATTCTATTAAAAGATAATCATTATCTTTTCTATAAGGTTTCGATTGATCAGGCCGGGTTCAGGTATATTATCTGTTTTTATGTATAAATTAAAGTAATTTAAGAATTTATTTAATTGATTATCATAAAGTAATCTGGTGTTATTGATAATCAAGTTTATGGAAACTCCTAATTCCATGTAAACTCAATCCAATTGAAAAATCATACTTCAACTAAAATAACTTGAAAACTTTCATTAATTTTAATTCGGCTGATTTTTTTGGGAGGATATTTTCAATCAGTAGCCTCATACCTCACTCAAATCAAATTTTATTACTTGTCTGTAAGTATTCCACTAAAATTTGACAATAATTCATAAGTAACTGTATTTGACAGGAATAAGTAGTAGAATACATAAACGATATAAATACATAAACGATAATTATAAACTAGTAGAGCTTTTAATAAAGCAGTAGATTTATAATAAAGTAGGGATACAATTTTCTTTTTATTTGAGCGAAAAATTTATTTATGGGGATTACCCATATTACCCAAGAAAATATACTATACTTTACAAACATAAAATAGTATCATTTCCAAGAATGTATTATTTCGAATTCATTATTTGAGGCGTTTTTTAGTGTAATCATCTATTATTAGTAATAGGTAATGACTGATAACTTATTCATACAAAATCAAAACACAACGACCCTGGAATTTCCTTTGTTTCAACTCTCATAGTAATTTCCCATAATCTAGTATTTTTTAAACCTTTATTAATATTTATTTTCTTTTTTTTTTAAATATAACATCCATTATATTCTTTAGAACTATATTTTGCTTCGTATGAATTAAAAATTCTTCCTTAAACGGAATCTATAATTATCTGTAAGATATTCTTAATAATAATTAATTTCATGGGAACGTAATATGATAATTTAATAAAAGTTATATTATGCATATACTATGAAAATTATTATTATTA
>NW_027113702.1:527537-529005 GCF_000696795.3 Halyomorpha halys | reverse complement strand
TAAATTTAAATTGTAATATAGGAGCATTATATTACAATTTAAACTGAGTCCTGTAAAAACTATTATTATAATTGGATTATTTTCCAAAGGCTTGTTGTGTGTTTACCAGTTACCAATTAAATACCTTTGTATATATAAAATATTAATCATCTTTAAAAAAAAAATCCTGTAACACTTCAACGTATGAGGGGTCTTGCGCATAATATTTTGGTGAATCAGTCTCAACCATGCTTAAGTATAAGGTTCTCCCTCATAATGAGGGAACTAAGTGGTATGGCCCAGGAGGGTATACAGAACACCAAGCACACATTGCTAGACTAAAATCCGAACCAGGAGGATAAGAGCACATTGCCTTAATCACTAAGCCATCCTGTTCCTAATTATTTGAAAACATCAAAAATGCACGATGATGTGGTGAGAAATTGAATGATTTCTCACTGTAAACTTTATGATACATTGGGCATTTAAACAAGAAACATTTATGATAAATTTGTGTTTATTTAGACACATGTTGTACACAAAATCTTTGATTAGAGTAGTAATCAATTAAAATGATGCGGAAAGCACAAATTACTTCTTTTTTTAAATAAATTAGAAAATGGATTTATAAGAATGATCTTATAATTGTTATCAAATTTGAACTTTGGGACAACTTTTTCTTTCGAAATCATATCAAATTTTATAATTGAAAAATGAGTTCGTAAAACATGAAAACTTTATGTAGTAAAAATATTTTTTAATTAAAATATTTTACCTTCAACCAGCAGTCAATTTAACTACTTGTAAACTACACTAAATATTAACATTATTCTCTTAAGAAAGTTCCTAAAAGATTCCTTCAAAAATTTATGATACCAGCTTTAAAAAAGCCGATGATACTGAAAATATAAATTCATAGAACATTTCTTTTACCAAGTTTCACGACGAAGGACGAAGTATTTGAGCTTGAAAAATAAAAAATTAAAATTATCCGTATCATATTAAATGTTTTACCAATATTTAAACATTAAATATATTAATGCTTATAATATAAAATAAATCTTAATTAAATTCATGTTTTGAAAAAATAAATATTTAAGAATAAAAATGATTTTTAAGAATATTTAGCGGACACTTGAATATTTTAGCTAGCAATCAACAGGATTATGTATTCATATCAAATAACATTAGGAATTTTAAATATAATTTATAAAACATTTTTTATACAACTAATTTGTAAACATATTTTATTTTTTATATAGGTTTTTTTACTAACAATTGAATTCGCTTAAACCCAAAAATAGCAATCTGAAATAAAATAATAAAGCCAAATTTTTATATATCCCATAAAGTACAATAAATGGGATTTATACTCAAATTTGAACAATACATAAGGAATTATGACTGTTTAATTATTTCTTTTTAATTAAAATTCAATAAAGTATTAAATTACCCAAAGAAACCTTCGTTTTGAATGAATGAATCTAAA
>NW_027113702.1:525623-526760 GCF_000696795.3 Halyomorpha halys | reverse complement strand
ACTCCTAATAATATGAATTGACTGAAAGTTTTAGTTCCGAAGGAACTCGAATTTGTTAGAACATTAACATATTTGTAATAAACATTAATTATGAAGAGTTGAGGCTATTTAGTAAATCTTTCATGAGTCCTATAATTGTAATAATTATTCTCCGTTTAGAGATTGGGTTTTAACTGATTTTTTCTTAACAACAAAATTAAGTAGGTAAAGTATGATGATATAAACGTAGATCTCTATTTAAAAGAAGATATTTATTGTTTTTTTTTTTTTAAATGCAACTACTACATGATCACAAGGCAATATTTCAATTTTTTTTTTACTTTTTCACAAAGTTATCATATTTTCTAATCTTGTCCTTTGCATTTCTTTTTTAGAAAATAAATTTACTTATTTAAAATTAACTTTAATTTTTTTTTTTTTAGTAATTACAGTTTTGCTTTTCTATGTATACATTTATTGTTCTTTTAGGGTTTAAATGAACATTTCGGAAATGATCAAAAATCTAGGATTTATATTGATATGATATTCTATTACTACTGCAGATCATGTATATACATCGTAACATGTTATTATTATAACGATCTACAAATGATATCAATGAAATATTTTGTTTTTAAATTTATTTATTTATTGCTATTTACAACTGTAAATTATAATACATTTAGTAAATTTGATCTCTGTTGAAATGGAGTGTTACAGGCGTTTAGGGAAACTACCCATTGTAGCACTCTAATGATGTTTTACATTAGCAGGTCTCGTGGCCATCTTCTTTTCAGGCGCCTCGGAGGATTGTCAGGAATGGAAGAGGAAGCAAGGCTAGAGACTAGTGGGTATGTGTGGTTAGGGTGTTTATTATGGGAGGAATGATATCTAGTTCGGGCTAGACCGGTTATGTATGGAACATTAAGGTCTTTATGTATGATTTTATTTGTGACAAAGTAAGAAGCATTGAGGATTTTGGATTGTAAGGATTGGATTCGAGAGGAGTTCGTAGGTTTAGTGGAGCCCCAAAAGCGTAACTCCGTATGCCAATGAAATTATATAAATTTAAATTGTAATATAGGAGCATTATATTACAATTTAAACTGAGTCCTGTAAAAACTATTATTATAATTGGATTATTTTCCAAAGGCTTGT
>NW_027113702.1:523240-524311 GCF_000696795.3 Halyomorpha halys | reverse complement strand
AACATATTAAAGTTAATTTCACTTAGTTGATCTATATAATATGTTCTGTATCGTATTTCATTTAAGTTAAAGTAATATTAAAGTATTTTTAAATACACTCCGGATTAACCGGCGCTGCACTAAACCGGTGTTTTTTATCCTAAGTCAAATAACTGGGGGGGGAAGGGGGAGGGTTCTATTGTACCTAAATTACAGTATTGCTCTCTATTTTTATTCGTATATTTATTGTAATTTATGATCTTAAGTTTTTTGTTTATTTTCTGACATTTTTATGAAACGATTAAAAAAAGAAAAGAAAAATCGTCTTAAATAATATTAAACAATTAAAATGAGTGATATTAAATATAATCTATAATTATTACTCCAGGAGGATACTGGGAACAGTAGGTGAAAAGTGATGCTGAACAACCCCTTAAGATGCCGACGAGCTATTCGTGGCGGCGTCTAGTGGTAGGGGTAGGAAGGAACCTTTCTTTTCCAGGACCTAAAAAATAATAATTTTTTTTTGCCTGCGTCCCGGGTTCTGATTGGCCGGAGGACCCAAAATGGCGGTCCTGAATTGACAAAACGGTTACAAGGTCCTTTGCCGTGTGAAATTCTTTTTTGTCTCCGTCCAGTTTGGGTTTGATCAGGTTAGGATCTTAGGTCGGCAGTATTATTGGACATTGTTAGGATTCGCTGATTTGCGCCTACATTAACTTTTTCAAAAGTTTATTTTAGATAAATCAAAGGACACATATATTCATTTTTATTTAATTATTATATTAATTAATCGCCTGATAAATTAGAATAATTTAATAATCAGATACCTTTATTGATTTTGATTGAATAACTCTATAAATGAGAAAAGGAACGATAGCTATAAAACAAGCAATAAAAATAAAAACTCAATAACATTTTTTTTCTCGTATTTTTATTATAACATGGACCATTTAATTAAAATTTTAAGTACTATAAAATTATGGTAAAAAAGAAAAGCGTTTATTCAAAACAGTGTTTAAAATATATATTTAGAGTTTCTTAGTCTCATACATGAGCTTCATAAATGTTAAATAAGATATCAAATAAAAA
>NW_027113702.1:518320-518797 GCF_000696795.3 Halyomorpha halys | reverse complement strand
TACTTATATGTATATATATATGCAGCAAGAAAGCTGAGTGTTAAGGCACTGTGGTCCTAGATCTGAGGACCCATGTTTGGTTGTAGTAGATTATTACTTATACTGACTTATACTGTAACCATGAGTTCAGGAGCCCCCGGGATCGATTTGGCCACATAACTTTATTAAGCATAATAACTATTTTGAATTTTGTTAAATAAATATAATTAATTTAAAAATTATTGAAGCAGATGTTTTTTTCTTCTTTTTTTTTTTATCAAGCAACATGTTTTCCAACTCCAATTTCAAATACATACATATAGATGGAGCAAGAAAGCTGAGTGTTAAGGCACTGTGCTCCTTATTACTTATACTGTAACCATGAGTCGACCCTGTGGGTTCAGGAGCCCTCCGGGATCGATCTGGCCTCATAACTTTATTAAGCATAATAGCTATTTTAATTGTTTTTAAATTTAAGCACACATTTGGTTACCCTTA
>NW_027113702.1:511247-517671 GCF_000696795.3 Halyomorpha halys | reverse complement strand
GTCTTAATGTTTTTAATTTTGGAATTATAATTAGATATAATTATAATAAAAACAAAAAATATGAGATTAAAATCAAGGATTTCTACAAACAATATTTCTATAATAAACAACGGTTGGATTGGATTACAGAACTATACATTTTACTACATGACAGTGTTTCAGTAAGAATGTAAAAGTAAATCCATTTTTTTAAATATTAAAATAAGTCTGGGATATATTGAAGAACAGACTATGTAATGAAGGTGATGCCCCTCTTAGATCATGGTTGAGTATATTATATTTTTATCCTTGGTTCTGAAAATTACTTCTAATAAGAATATTTTAATAATAAATATATTAAAATTTATAATGAATGTTTAATAGGTTAAAAAAAATGTAGCACTAATGATGGTATAGAATGTTGTTGTTACCCTGGGTAAAATTTACATTGTACTCTTTCATATATTATTTATGAAATTATAATTAATTCATAAAAAATTGGAATAAATGTAAAATAGGAACAGTTTCAAATCCATCTAATTTCAAGTATTTTTATTATTTATTGTCCCGTTTCAAATTATAAATTAATTGTGAAAATCAATAAATTTAATGAAATTTAACCTGATATATTCGAATTAATATTTGTATAATTAGTCGATGACAAAATTTTATTATTTCAAGAGTATTGTATTGTATTTTTTTTTTGTTTGTTTAGGTAATTTTTTGTCCAAAGTATTCACCAGAATATTTATCAAAAGTGTAAAAATTCATATTAGCAATAAGATGTACTTTTTGAAAATAAACAAAGAAATCATTCAATAAATGTTAAGCTGGTAGTGGAACAATCGACACATCGTAAGCTAATCGAATTCAACCGTAAGGTAATAAATAAAACATCGATTCTGCGTGATATAACGTTTCATATATCGATAGTAATGAGGTGAAGTGCAAAATTACGTAAGTGTACAAATCAAGTTTAAGGTCGGGAGATGGTTTCACTTTTGCTCCCAGAGGCGAACTTCGAGTCCCCTTCATCGCAGTTCCCAGCGGGTAACTGCTACTGAACTTGCTGATGGATCACCAACATGTGATATTTTGATCTTTAGGTGCTCTTATGATCCTTTTATTATGAGATAAACTTGAAAAATATCTCGATATGCTTTCTTATTCTTCTACAGAAGCTTGTAATATTTAGTCAATTATACAACAATGAAGTAGTGGCTGACTTTTTTTGTTCCACTTATCTTGAACCAGTAACAAACACAATATTGATAATTTTTTATATAAATGACACGTCATATGGAAAAATAAATGAGTAATGCGACTATAATAAATTAAATTTGATAAACGCATTGTCTAACCTTTATTCTGTATCAGATCGAAGGAAATTGACAAATGACAGAATGATTAAATATCAAAGATAAATTCGATGCCATATGATCAGATGTCCATCATTTATATATCAATGGATTGTTTTCAAAATGCATCTATATAAAACATATATAGAACCTCACATATAATCCTGATCTTATAAACATATAAATGAAAAATGTGTTCTTCCACTCTTAGTAATAGAGTTATTATTTATAAAAAATGGTAATTAGTAATATATATATGGAGCAAAAAGTGAAAACAGTATATAATCAAATAAAATAATAACAAATGGAAGTTTATATTTCCCACTCATGTTTATTTTCCAGAACCATCGGCAAAGCACTATTGAAAGTAAAAGTTTTTTTAAAAAATAATTTTCTTACGTCAGCAATAAAATTCAATAAACAAACAAATAGTAATCTATAATTATATAAGGATATATCTAAGTTCTACAGAAAGAAAATATAATGTAATGAAAAATCATTGACAAAAATTTGGAATTAATCCGTTCTTTTGTACCGTTAATATTATACCAAATCATATATATTACAACAATATTACTTTATAATAACAATATAAGAACATGACTAAAAAAATAAATTACATAACAAAAGATTACTAGAAGCATGCGGTCGGGCGAGGTTCCATTTTGTAGCACATGCAAAAACAAAGCAGTGAATTTAGTCGGTTAGAAATAAACTTGACATGATTTTTAAAGTTTGTAGCACCTAAATTGTAAGTTCAATTCTTTATATGACTTCAGATGTTTAAAAAACCTCGTTATATTTAAGTGCTATATTAAAACGCAATATGTCTGGCTCAGTATGTTTTGTATATTTTAATGAATATCAGTAAAGAATATTTTGTGTTACATCTATATCAATTGTATGAAACATTTGAAATATAGAACCCGTGAGAATTTATGTTCAGAAAATTTGATCATTCCTTCAAACAGGGGGTAGTATGTTATAAACAGTAGTGTGATAGGATGTTTTAAGATTCTGAAGACAGAACATACTGAAATTTATAAGCATACATTACAAATGAAGAGTAACTAAATTTCAATATTTGAGCTTGAAACTAGATTTTCCAGATTAATGAGATATCTTAATAGGATAGCCTAATAGGGGTATGTATATTTAGAAATGAACATCAGAAAAGATGTAATTCTTAATTGTATTAAACATTTTTTAATAAGAGAGTATTACAATAAATAGCTACTAATGAACTGACGGGATGACGTAATAATTAATTAATTAATATATTAATGACTAATTATTATTCTCTTATGGATAGTATTGTTAAGGAGTTTTCTTTAGCAGGTGTTGATAAGAAAACAAGAAGGCATCCGATCAAAGAGGACATCAACGGACAAGAGTCGGCTGATAAGGACGTTAAAGTTTCCCGTGAAAGAGCGGCGGCCCGAAGTGATAAGAGTGCCATAGCAACGAGGCTGAAGGTGGGGAGCACTTAGAGGACTTAGCTGCTACTTACTGCGGTACTGAGCGGAGGGCTGGTGCTTCGACCAGAAGCTGAGTGCTGCCGAAGAGTAATCCAGGTTGCCCGGTGCAGGTTGTGCTGTGACGGTTGCCTGTTGAGGTTGCCGGTGACTGGACCAATGTGCCGAAAATTCGCCAAGGTGTCGCTCCCCCCTCCTCCCCCCACCATTCCCCGTCTTGCCGAAAACCTGCCCCCACCGTAACGGTCCGCGGCGGCCATTGGGGGATGATCTGCCACTGACCTCAGTGTCATCAAGCTCTTTCATCTCTTATCACTGTCTTATCAGTTCTGTCGGAAGTGTGCCTTCCAACTCACCCCCTCCTCGGCTTGTAAAGCTCCTCCTACTCCCTGCTACTTGCGGAAGTTTCCTCCAGTCTTCACAAGTCCCGATTAAAGAATTCCGGTTATGGCAACCTGGAGCACCTGCAACTGCATGCATTCAGATCTTCTGTTTGTTGAAGTTTAATAAATCGTCAGAAATTCGGAATTTTAATGACTATACTTTCTTTTTCAGATATGCAGCTCCAATTGATATTTATAAAAAAAAAATCAAAATCAAAATATAGAATAATTCATAATTAATATGTATTAAAAATAATAAAATAAAAAAATCTAAAAATATATATTATCTAATTGTTGGTAGACTGTTTTAAATTACTTATATTCATGTTAGCTACATCAAATGTCGCATATTGTATTTTTATTTTATTTGCTGATACTTAGAGAAGTAGATTTCGGTGTCCATCACATGCATTTCCATTTAAGTTTTATAAAAAAAATTATGATAATCTATTTTTGAATATTTTATTATAATATTTGCCACGTCAAGTATCAATACGAGATCCATCGGTTGTCACTACGATCTAATAAAAACATACCATAAGAGATTATTTTAGCTAACATGAATAATAGTAATGTATATTATTTTAATTTTAATTATTGAATAATACCCGTGTTATGTAGCCCCAAATACAACTGCATGTATTTAAAAATGAAACGTTCAGAACTTGTTGAAATAACATTTTCATTTTTGAGCCAAGCCAACTACAAATAAAATAAAATGCCAATTTTACCTCAGACTAACCATTTTGAATTATGATTTAATTAGTTCAGTCTTCATAAACTATTGAATAAAATGGGAATACAAATACAAAATTATTCCTACAGAAATATTTATATCGAGAGTAGTTTTCAATGGAAGATACTTCGTTAATTCTATCACAATTGTTGAAGATGTCATCGCTCTCAGTTATTTTCTATTAATTCGGATGGTTTTGTTTATGATGTAACTTTCATTAATATTATCGTGATTTTTTTTTTAGTTAGTTTATTGAAAAATCTCAATATTGCAATGATTTGGAAAGCAGCCACATTAAATTAAGAGCGGGATTCGGAAACTTTAAGACTCTTCTTCCAGTTAAGTGAATTTATTTTCTCAACAAGTTTAAGTTATGAAAAAAACACTCGTTCAAATTAGAATTTGATTAAATAATTATTTAAAAAATAACAAACCCTTTAAAAAAAAAAATAGTAAAACATTTACAATGTGTAAGGATTTAGGGGTCCTCTAGATCCCGGGGGCAAAGGCCACAAGAGGGAGTATGGTGTTGATTATGCGTTACCATCCTAAGGACAAATAACACTTTCCCTTGCCTCACTGCTGTCCCATCCTGAATGTATAAAATGCTGAATATAATATAGCAAGAATGTTGGCGGTCATTTTGGTTTGAGGGTGAAATAGAAATTTTATCCTGACTGACTAGTTCCCTGTACTTACGGCAATCCATTGTATTTAGGCAGCATTCCTTATTGTTTATAAATAAAGTATTTTTTCCTACTAGCGTCGCCATGGTAGTAGTAAGGGGAGTGTAATCCCTCCCCTAATAACTCGAGATACCAAAAGCTTTATGAATATAAATTTTGATTGCCTACTTATTTATTTATTTAAGTGTTTCGACCACTAGCGTCATTAACACTTTATGTCATTTACAAAGTTAGTAGACTACAATTGACATATTTACAAAGTTACAATTATAATTGACTTAGTAAATTACTATATAAAATTATGCGTCTACTTATATATGCTGGAATTAGAGTTAGACTATATGAGATCAGAGATATTAATGATTTTTAAAAAGTGAAAACGTTTTATTGTTGAGGGATCTTCTCTCACCATCTCTTGTAAATTTGAAGAGAATCGGTGTGATTCGTAAGCAATACATCCGTTCCTCTTCCCTATGGAATTCTATTCCCTCCTTTATTCGTTGTTCTAATATCCTTCCAATCTTCAAATCCCGTTTCTTCGACTACCTTCTGTCCACCCAATTCCGGAAAAACAACAATTGAAAGTATCAAAAAAGCTTTATATATTATCTGTATTTTATGTCTCAGATTTTCGTTTATTGTTGTAGATATGTACATTAGCAGAAATAGTGTCTTTTCATTTATTATTTTTTAGTTTAATTGTATTTGATTTTTTATATATTTTTTCTTTTTATTTATTATCAGAAGTCATCTTATATTTTATGATACGACATGTGGATTTTATTTGTGTTATCATTATTTTATATATTCTGTGAATTACTGTTGTTTATTTGTATTTTTTCAAATTCATTGTTTTATTTTATTTTATGACGTTTTGTAATTTCATCTTTATTCTAAGGCTCAAAAGCCTAATTTTGATGCCTTTATATTATTCTAAAGGGATCAATCCCAGAATCAATAAAGGTTATTATTATTACATTCAGTGAGAATGTGCCTGACTGTGAGATCGTTTCCCTATGACATCTCTCCGTTGCAGATTCAAGCTTCTAGTTGGACCAGTGAAACGTCTGTTGGACCATTCTTAATTTGTTGTCTCTAATCTGTCTAGAAAAACTGTAGAGGTCGCGGACCTTCAGATTAATGGAAGTGTGTGTAAGAAGGTAGATTCCTTTAAATACCTGGGGTTGAAAATAGTGGGAACGGTGAGTCGGATCCAGAGGTTAGAAGGAGACCTGGTCTAGCAAGAAGGTTGACTAGAATGTTGCGCCCAGTCCTCTGGAATTCGGCCATCTCAACGGACAACAAAAGGCAAATTTTTAGAAGTACTGTTGTGCCCTCACTTAACCTCGCCGCAGAAACATGGTCACTTAACTCAGGACTCTACTCAAACTACAAGCGGGAGAGATGGATTTCTGGAGTAGATATCTTAGGATTATCCCCCTGGATAGAGTCAGGAATGAGGATATTAGGAGCAGGCTAGGGGTGACCGAAGGAGTTCCGTAGAGGATTAGAAGGAGTAGGCTGTATTGATATAGGCACTGCCAACGGATTCCAGAGCGTAGGTGGCCGAAGACTCTTCTGCAATGAGAATAACCAGGAAGACGGGTGAGAGGAAGACCCCAAACCCAGTGGAAGGACTGTGTAGAGGAGGAAGATTGGTGGGACAGAGAGAAGTGGAGGGACGGTCTGACTTAGCCAGACAACCCACTGAGGGAAAAAACCTGCAAAAGTAAAGTAAAGTACTTTTTTTTCTTTGTGTACTTTTTTTAAATTAATTTATTTGTATTCTTATATTGTTTTATTTTTG
>NW_027113702.1:509528-511008 GCF_000696795.3 Halyomorpha halys | reverse complement strand
TATTTTTTTTACAAATGCATTTAAAAAGAGAATAATCAAGTATATACTTAGTGCAAACTTGTTAATTTTCTTACAAGACAGTTAAACACGCTAGATCAGACAGCAGTACACCCTTCTGCCACAAGACAAGTCTTTTTTCTCACTCTGTATGTGAAGTATTTTAAAAACGACTTTCAATATATTTACACATTTAGTTTGTTTATTCAATAGGAGAGTTATATTCAATTTAAAAAAATCGGAGCTCATATTAAAACTTTCTTCTCTATTATTCATTTGTACTACTTAAATTGCGCATATTGCCATTTCTACTTTCCATGAGCTACAGAATATAAACGAGGTAATTTGTAGAATCAAACAATAAAACATCGATGTTTATTGCGTGGTCTTCGATGAGCAGAGAATTATAATATATATAATAATGGAACCGAATAGGCCAACTACATTAGGCGCAAAAAATTCAGCCTTTCCATCGAAGTGGTCCTATCGATTTTTAAACGAACTGGTTTTGCAATTGTTTATGCACAGGAAATCTGTCCCCGTGCACCTTGGGCAGTTCTTTCCCGGATTTCTTATCCGCGTTACTTGGCTAAAGAAATAACTCAATCTATTATGCATTTGAAAATCTCAAATAATATAATGTTATATAATAAAACAATAATAGTATATAATAATAATAATAGTAATAATATAATAGTATATAATAAATTAATTCCTCATTAAAGATAATAGATTTCTTGGGACACTTATTTACATATATTTCATAACTACGCTAATTAATCAGTCACATATTGTAAAGATATTAATTAATTTAAAATTAAGTACGCAGAGTATGAGTTTTAGATATCGAAATAATAAAAAAATATTGAAGTCTGACATTTTATCTTACGGTATAAATACACATTGGATTTAGACTGTTTCAATTATATTTTATTCTAATTAAACTTGTTTTCATAAATATTTTTTAAGTTGTTTTTAATTCATATCCAATTCCAATTAAAAAATTACCAGAACAAATTGGAAAAATTTACAACATTAAAAATTGTTTAATTTTAGTAAATTTAGTACTACGCAATTATAAGTCATATAAATGTTGTAATTATTTTTTATTCTGCCTCTACTGCCATAGGTCATCAGCGTATTAAGTCTGAATTATTACAGTCTTTTTTTTTTATTGATATTTACAACTGTACATAAAATACATCAAGTAAATTTGAAGTTATATCATAATGGTAAGGTACAAGTATGTAGAAAAACCACCAATTGGTAGCACTCTAAAAACATTTTTACAATATAAGGTCTTGAGGCCATCTTCTTTTCATACGCCTCGGAGGATTGTGAGGAAAGAAGAAGGAAGGTTAGAAACTAAAGGGTTTGAGTGGTTAAGGAGTTTATAATGGAATAATTGATATCGAGTTCGGGATAGATCGGTTACATAGGGGACATTAAGGTCTTTATGTATGATTATATTTGTGACAAAGTG
>NW_027113702.1:507439-509478 GCF_000696795.3 Halyomorpha halys | reverse complement strand
AGTTTATAATGGAATAATTGATATCGAGTTCGGGATAGATCGGTTACATAGGGGACATTAAGGTCTTTATGTATGATTATATTTGTGACAAAGTGGGAAAGATTAAGGATTTTACGAAAGATTGGATACGAGGGGGATTCGAAGGTTTAGGGGAGCCCCAAAGCTCAACTCTGTATGTCCAAGTAGGTCCTATTATTGTCATGTAGATCAGTCTTTTGTAATGGATTGGAAGTTTAGGCCATTTGTCTAGTAAATGCTGTAATAGTCGAAATCGATGTGCAGTTTCCTGTCTTTTCAGTCTATTACAGTCTGTTCTAAAATTTTGACTGTTTTAATTAGTTTATAATTTTTTATTGTAATTATTTTTTTGTATTGCCGGATTTTTCCCATTGTATTTATTATCTAATTATTAATATCTAGTTATCTATATATCTAGTTATTATCAGACTTCGACTTAAAATTATTTTTCGATTGTCAGTGAATAATGATCCTCCCATTGTATCCCATACCGTCCAATCCCAAATCACCACCCTTGACGAATGATGCCGAAACTGGAGGATTAAAATAAATCCCACCAAATCACATTTACCCTTCGTCGTAAAACTCTTTTTTGTCTCACAATATCCTTTAATAATTTGGAGACACGACTGACATGGAATCCTCATACAAGACTGAAAAGGTAGGAATCTGCTCATCGATTCCTAGTATTATAACATTTACTAGATAAACTTCCAATCCATAACAAAAGACTGATCTACATGACTGTTATAAGGCCTATCTGGACATACATATGGGCTATGGGGCTTCAATAACCATCCAATTCTTCCTGAATCCAATCCTTACAGTCCAAAATCCTTCGTAAAATCCTTAATGCTCCTTACTTTGTCATAAATCAAATCATCTATCAGGACCTTATATGTCCCATATGTTGTCGATTTGGCCAGAACCTGATACCAATCATTCCATGATAATTTTCTCAACCACCCGAATCAATTTGTTTCTAACCTGGCTTCTCCTTCATCACCTAATAATCCTCCTAGACGTCTGAAAAGAAGATGGCGTCGAGATCTTCTCCGCTAAAAGGTTTTTGGAGTTCCATCAAGAGTAGATTCTCCACATGTTTGTACCATGTCATTATATCGCTTACAGAAAATTTACTTGATGTATAAATATTTATACAGTTGTAAATAGCAATAAATAAATTATTAAAAAAAACATATATTTTTTTGATAATGGTAAAAATAAAGTGAGCTGAAACGCTACTTTTTAAGTTAAATAATAAAATTTGTTTCATCTGTTGGTAATGAAGATTAATGGTAAAAACATTGTACTTTTTCAATCCTAATAAATATTCAATATTTCTATTTGAAATGTATGAAATATCAAAATACAAGTAACACATTAAAAACATAAATAGATATTTTTAAATAGATAGTTTTATTTATGTCTTCTTTTATTTCTCTATTATTATTACTAAAATTAAAATGAAGATAAAAGAATGTAAAAGGGAAATGGATAGATTTCTTTAAGAAATTCGGGTCTTGTAATTGATTTCCAAATCGTAGTGGTAATTATGTCTTAAGAGATTCCTAAAACATTTCGAAATCCTGTAAACTTGTTGATAGACCTGCGATAGATTTTTTTTTAATCTTATCTTTTAATCGTGAAAGTACCAATATCTATTTCCAATCTGCCCTAACTAAACATAATCTAATTAAACATTTAGATTAAGATTTCTAAACATAGATAATTCGCCCATTATACAGGAGATCTTCATCTAACAGATATATCATTCTTGATGAACTTTAATAAGAGTTATAATAAACTATACATAAAGAAAATAGAAAATGGAAAGTAAGTGGTTTTCTAGTATTTATTACCCCAAAACATATTATTTTAAGGATAAAAGTAATGTTATATATTTTCCACACAAGATATTTCTCTTTTAAGGTACCTGAACCGATTTACATGCCAATATCGACAAAATTCATAATTTCGTTAATACTAAAGTAAAAATTTCGTAAAGAATGTTTATGAAG
>NW_027113702.1:505137-506859 GCF_000696795.3 Halyomorpha halys | reverse complement strand
ATATTAGCTGTGTGTAACAGCTTAGAGTCTAAAGAATGATAAAATAGTCAAAATCTATGCTGATAATTTATGCACTGATATTTAACTTAAACTTTATGGTATTCAATAGATAGAAATGAAAATACATTTATAAGAATCTGTTATTATTAAATAATTTTTTAGTATAAAAAATAAGTAGTGTTAAATACAGAAATATCTATTTAATACTTTAAATTACAAAGGTAGATAGCTTAAGCTTCGCTTTTGCAATATTAATGCAATTATCTCGTAAGTGACTGCTTGCAGTGACATAGGATCCTGATTCAAGATTCAAGCCTAAGGGGGCATGATACCTTAATCTTAATTATTTAATGATAATTATCTCGAGTCCCATTGCGTACTGTTGTTCTAAGTCTGGTATCCTGCGCATCTCACGTCTCATTGAATTTAAGATCAGATAATTATGTGTCAGTAGAGATAAATAGCAAATTTTTTAACAAACCTAACAAAAAATTGAGGTTGTTGAAGTTGAGACTGTCCCTGTGCGGATCTTAATGATACTTGTTTTAGAGAAAAAGATACACCTGAAGAGTTAAAATATAATAACTATTCAAGAACTTAATAAAAAACAAATTACAGATGGGGCGGAACTTATCACACAATAAGATCTGATCAATGTTTTTCTCTTAGAATGTTTTTCGTTTTATACTAGCTATGTTCTGTGATAAGTCCTTTTTAATTTCTTTATTAGTCTTCTATGAACCTTTTGGGACTTCAGCTTTAGGATAAACTATCTAAAATAATTCATTAGCTTATTTATTTATTTTTTTAAATGTGAATTGTTTTTTAAAAAATCTTTTCAGCAGTCTTTTTGCATTAGAATACTCCGAATTATATTAAATTAGGCATAATCAACACTGCTTAGATCATTGTTGACCCTCCCAGATCTTTTCGTACATCTAATCAATTAGTTTCTTTATAATAAATAATTTAAAGAGGTATTTTCCAGCAGTGGTTCCATCAATAATAATAAACATAGGTTTAATCTAAAACAGAGTAGGGAAATTTAACAAAGGTAGAATATTTGTGTATATTTATTTTCTTGTTCGCTCATAACCAGGACAATTAAAAAAAAAACAATTTTAAGATGTTGCCTTTTTATTAATAAAAAAAAAATCATAAAAATTGTCTATATAATGTCTGGGTTAAGAGCAAACAAAGGGAAATAAATATTTACAAATATTCTATGTACTAAAGACGTTTCCTAATAAATTTCATAAAGACTTGATTAAAAACCTTTTGACTTAGAAAACAAAAATCCTTAAGGAACAACAGCTAATAGCCCGCGGTAAATAAAATAGTATAGTTTACAGCATCCATCCATAAAACTATTATTTTTTAATAAATGAAACAGGCGTTTGCCCAATAGTGGGGACACTAAATAAAAAAATAATATCAGTATATATATATCGGTATGTATCTTTAAAAATATATTTCTATGTTCCCCTTATTTTAATCAAAAGGATATACCTACAGAATCATTCTATACCCTCCTCTCCTAAAGACTAGCCATTAATAAAAATATAGGTAATTTGAAAACTAAAAAATCGACTTTTAAAAGAAACAATAAAAATAAATATTAATTTTTTCAGGACCTTATATGTCCCATATGTTGTCGATTTGGCCAGAACCTGATACCAATCATTCCATGATAATTTTCTCAACCACCCGAATCAATTTGTT
>NW_027113702.1:502306-504959 GCF_000696795.3 Halyomorpha halys | reverse complement strand
TGGGTTGGGGCGCAGGTCCTAGTTTGCCTGGTTCGGAACGTTGTGGGTTCGATTCTCACCTAGGGTAGTAAGCATTCATTTTTCGGCGATCCCGAAGTGTCCTAGTATCTTGACACTCCCACCTTGGTTAGTATGCGGCGGTAACCTAGGTAGCTGCCAGGGGTTGGCAAAAAGGACCACACTAGGTCCGCTTGCCGGACTTGTTCCCCCCACCAAATACCAGTACCAGTATCAGGAAATTATGATTTGTGCTGATAAAATTAAAAGTATGACATAAAAAATGTATATCAAGTCACTTTTAAGTGTCAACAATTACAAAAACTACTCTGAGATAAAATAATAATCCACCCTTTAATAATTGTTGCAATTTCCAATCAAACAATAATAATCATAATAATAATTATAAAATAAAAGTTAAATACGATTAAAAGTTATTACTAAGAATGGTGTATTCCATGTGCTAGTAATTTGTATGAGTATAAGTTAAATTATTAATTAGTAAAACTTTTGATTATTTGGTCAAAACGATTTTGCTAAAGGTAAAGCTTTGTTATTCAAATTAGCAACTCATCCATTTGCAAGTGCATGTATTAAAAAAGAACATTACCTCTTAATTTTTAATCTAAAATCTTTGTATTTTTTTAAAAATAATTATTGTATTTAAAATACAAGCGAAACCAGCTTCATTATATGCAAATAGTCTTTTCCTCTCCAACTTTAAGACAAAATAAACTGCTATAAGGATCAAAACTGTTCTGTGGAGTGACAAGATTACATTGATAAAATTAACGGCCAACTTGATGTGGGAAATATGCAAAGAATCCGCTTATATCTGTGGCTAAGATTGGGCTGGAACCAACCGTAACTCTCTAGGCTTGAAATAATATTAACACATCAGATAAAAATATATTTTCATCACATGGATCATTCTCAGAGAAAGGGACATACATGATGTCTAGTCCTTTATGTTTTTACAACTAAAAAAAAATAATCGTAGTTAATCAGATGATATTAAAATGCAATTTTTCTTTATGTATAATCCTATAACTTGTTCGAGACTGGCATTATTATTTAATTAAAATTAATTATATCCAATTAAATCCTAAAACTCTTTCTTTTATTTTAAGTAATTAATAAAGAGTGTTGGTACTTAATTGGTTATAATTAATTTGAAGTGATTTTCTTCTTTTGAATTTCTAATATTTCTTTTGTTTAGTAAAATAGTTAATATTTATTATTTCATAGCTCTAGTATGTCCAGCCACAATGTCAAGATTTTGTAGTATTAAGTGATTTGATATGGGACGAAATTTAAATTGGACGGTTCTTACAAAATTTTATAATTGTAGCTCTTTCAATGAGTTAATTGCCATTTATATTAAAAACAGGTCCTTGAAACTCTTAAACTATTATAGAAAATTAATTCGAAATTACAAGGAAGAAATTCTAAGGCAGTAAAATCAACATAAATACTGAACTGTACCTATACGTGGGAACCTCTCATTTCCATTCCACAGAAGAAAGTTAGTTTTTTTTTTTTAATGTTATTTTTTTCATTTATACGGAAACAGAACTGACGGACCATGAACTAATATAAATTATATTTGTTTTCTTCACAATCCTTTGAATGTTTTCTTGTGCTTCTACACCCAAGCTCAATAGGCACAGCATAATCCCTATTCCTTTAAGCTCCATGTTTTTTAACATTTCGGGATTTATTTTATTGATACCAGACAATATCTCCAGCATTCCTTCTTCTTGTTAGTCTTCCTCAATAAAGTCAAAATAATTTACTAGAGGCTTTCTAAGCTCTATTCTCTTTTTTGAGATACTTATTTACACTAGTCTAGATATTCCTGGAAATATTCTCTGTATCTTTCAGTAAATCGATCATTACAGCCTAGAATATATTATTTTATGTCTTCAATAAATTTCAGAGTTGGTGTATTTTCCTTCCAGATTTAGGAAGCAATCTGTTTAGAATTTTTGTTTAAATATCTTTTTTTATCCGTACTCTTAAACTATATAACTAACTGTATTACAGTAAGGAAACTTTTAATATAAAATATTCTCAAAATTGCTTCACTGCTAATTAAATTCAGTTCAGTTCAAAACAATAAAATTATTTATTATTAATAATAACGATAAAGTACTAATTAATTAATTACTTAAATAATTAAAAAAATAAAATAATTTTTTTCTATATGAAATTCCTGTATACCGCAGACATCAAAGGTTAATCAACAATGTGATAAATTTGCCGTTTATCAAATAGCTTGGACCGTTCCTACAGAGATATTCATAATTTACGACTATGTTGTCTTCTAGAAACCTTATCAATAACGTGAACTGTTAGCTTCCAGATTGTCACTTCGAATGTTGTACAGTATATCTAAGGAATTACAATTCTAGTTTCGTGAAAAAGAGGTAGCTTACATTGTTTAGTTATTAAATGTGATTTATATCTACTGAAAAACTCAACGCAATAACTCATGTTTTAGAATACTGAAATTACCAAGTTGTAGTACTTTATATATACTGAATATGTAATTAATACTAATGAATGTTTATTAAGTCTTTTACTTTAAATTTACATAAATTTGTATTTAAAATATATATATATATATTTGTATTTTTTAAAATTTATTTATTTG
>NW_027113702.1:500735-501170 GCF_000696795.3 Halyomorpha halys | reverse complement strand
AAAAAAAAAAGAGAGAGAGAAAAGATATTAAAATAATTAAGAATGATATAATAGTGTATATACATATTTACAATTATAATGATTTACAATTTTATGGAGTCTGAATGGATAAGAAATGCTCGAACAGGCGGGATTTAAAGGTAGGAAGGGTATTGGAGCCACGGATGTTGGAAGGGATAGAGTTCAATAAGGATTGAGAATCGGATAATGAATGATCTATCGAAGGGAGCGGTTCGTTGGGCCCTCTTTCTGTATCACTGATATATTATTGAAGGCAAACTACAATGGTTCCTATTTATACCTGTTCTCTCAGTCCATTGGTGTTTCACAAGGTAGCATCCTCGGGCCCATCCCCTACTCAATCTATACAACTGACATCCCAACTAGTCCTAATACTACTCTTACCACCAATGCCGATGACAACTGTGTCACCGT
>NW_027113702.1:493792-500380 GCF_000696795.3 Halyomorpha halys | reverse complement strand
TATGTAAATGCAGTTGTAAATTTCAATAAATAAATGAAAAATTGTAATTACTATTGCCATTAGCATTTTTCTTCTTTCTTCTGCGTATATGGTATGAATTGCCCTGCTTATAGCCCTTAATTGCGGCATACTTTACTATGTAGTATGATTCTTCAATAAAAACATTTTGAAGAAAAAATTAAAGACAGTAAAACAATGTTACAAAATCAATTTTTATTTATCTTTTACTATTTTAGAAGTGATAGAATACTCCCTCTGCTTGCTTCCATCGTTATGGTATGTAACACTATAGAGATCCACTTACGTCAATTAAATTGAGAGAAATAATACGCTGTGTTTCTAAAGTGAATTCTATAACAGAAATATTTGAATAATCGCGATTAGTAATCGGTAACAAAAACAATATCAGATTTTGATAATGGAAAATAAAGTTTTAAATTAATTTGAAACAGACACGTAGATATCCGAATCCTGAATGCTGTGAACATTTCATCCTGAGAGACTTAAAGACACTAATGAAATTACTATTTATCCATTTTGGCAGCCCTTAACTTGGCAATAATCCAAATTTTGCGTTTCTTCTCAGGTCCCTTTTAGATTTACAACAGTTCGTTTTTTTCTGTTTCTAATTCACGTAATTTTCAAACTTTAATTTTTTTTTCTCCTAACTCATTTTTTATATGATCTGGTTGAATGTTAATTTAAATTTTTTAATATATTTTTTTTTTACTTTTTGATTGTTCTTAAAAATATTTTTGTCCTTATGTTTCAAAGAAACCTCTCTTTGTTCGAAAATTCACCAAATATCAATCCTGTATTGTCTCGTTCTGTCGTATGAAATTTAAGAACCATACTATATCCAGTGGCAGAACATGTTAAGAAATTGCAGAAATACGTTAAGTCATTTATCCTCCGTAAAACTTTTTAAATTGTTACGTCCTGTCGAACAGATCCGTTACTTAGGACTACATCTGGACAAACGACTGTCATGGAATCTTCATACAAGACTAAAAAGACAAGAAACTGCTCGTCGATTCTGACTATTACAACATTTACTAGACAAACGGTCTAAATTGCGAATCCATTACAAAAGACTGATCTACATGACTATTATAAGGCCTATCTGGACATACGGAGTTGAGCTTTGGGGCTCCACTAAACTATCAAATTTCTCCCGAATCCAATCCTTACAGTCCAAAATCCTTAATGCTTCTTACTTTGTCACAAATCAAGTCATCCATCAGGACCTCAATATTCCATATGTTGCCGATTTGGCCAGAATCAGATACCATTCCTTCCATGATAAACTTCTCAACCACTCAACTAACCTGGCGTCTACTTCATTACCTAATAATCCTCCGAGGCGTCTGAAAATAAGGCCTCGAGATCTTCTCCTCTAGAAATGTTATTGGAGTTCTATCAATGGGTAGATTCTCCACATGTTTGTATCATGTCACTATGTCACCTACAGAAAATTTACTTGTATATATTTCTATACAGTTGAAAATAACAAATAAATTATTAAAAAAAAAATATTGTTATGGTTCTCCGTCCAAAACATTTGTTTTTCAGAGTAGGCTAAAAGAACTATCTTGGACAGTGCTTCCCTACTGGGTTTCCGCGAAAAAAATAAAAATTAGAAATAGGTCATTCCACGTCAATTAAACAAAATTTTGAACCTTACTGGTTCTGACTTTTTTCAAATTTTGGACAGGTATTGTGGCGTATGTACCTAACCTTTCTTAGCTTTTGGTAAAATGTCAAATCATGTATCAAATGATAATGTTGGGGTTTCACCGTTTGTCTATTTCTATTCAAAGGGTTCCGCCGCTAAATAAAGGTTGGGAACCAATGATCTAGAAAATGGGTAAAATAAAGTCAAGAGTTACATGTTCTACAGCGTTTAATATATTTTAGTCCAGTTATCTATTATTCAAAAAGGGTGCTTTGAATAAAAACCATAGAAATATTTTTCTCAATGGTTCTACTATAAAGCTTTGTAGTGTTGAATGAGAATTTCAGATTTTCCATCTCACCAAACGTTGATTTCATAACGAAAGCAGAAAAGAAAACACACTTATGGAAGTTTTTCAGTAGTGTGGTTAGGACTATAGAGCTAACTATTTTTTTTTTTAAAAAAACGTTGTTACAATATTAATAATAATTAATCAAAATTAAAATAGACAATGTTTTCTATAAAATGGATTTATTGAATGTACTTTTCGTCTAATCTGAGACGCCATTAGATCACACAATAGTAGAATAGAAATAGTACAAATATCAAAGTTTGACGAAGAGCAGGTTTAGGAAAAATCATAGAAGTTTATTTACGTGCTTTATTCAAATTTCAGGTTTGCCACTACGCTAGCTGGGTTCTCAAAGACCAATATCCATTAGAAAATTAAAACTGACAAAATTTCCTACAAAATATGTTTATCTAATTCTATTTTTGTCCTAACTGAGGTTCACTTAGAAAGTTCTCTTTTTGATTCTCCTTGAAAAACGTAGAAAACCTCTAACTGTCCGGTCTGACCAAATCATGCATGAAATTTGTAAAATAGTTTGATCCAGTCTTATGAAATCCAAATTCCGGTTAACCGGACAGTTTAAAGATATTTGTTTTTTTTTAATTGTTAACCAAAAAAAAAAAGTGGCCTTAGTTAAGAGCAATGTTTTAGACTGATCAAAAATATGTATGCATTTTGTGGAAAATTATATACAGAATTTCTACAAAAAATATTAACACATTTCACAAATGCTCAGTTACCTGATTATAAGTATGTAATTAAAATAGTTCTAAACTTTTTTTCAATTTTCGTTGAGAAACCAGCAGCTAGCATGGTAATAAACCTAAATGTTTGATTTAACATTTCTATGAAACATATTAGAGGTATTCATGATGTAGTGTTAAATGTAAAATGTTTTCCCATTTTAAATATTATAAGTCTATAGTTATAATATTTAAAATGGGAAAGCATAATCCTAATAACTCATGATGTTGTGTTAAACGTAAAATGTTTTACCATGTTAAATGTTATAAGTATAGGATTGTGAGCAGCCTTATTTAAAGTCATGCTAAAACCTTTCCTTCCAAAACTTCATGTTAATTTTTATTTATAAGTTTTAACTAAAGTAGTTTATTACATGTCTAAAGTGAGTGAAAAGTGGAATTTGAGTAAAAGTTTGGCTACTGAGTGCCTTGTTGATCTTCTAACTTATGAGAAAGAGAATCAAGATGAGCTAATTGTCAACTGTCATTACATTATTATTGTTGCCATCCATTTGCTTTGTTTGTTATAAAAACATCCAAAACAGTACTAAAACAATCAAAACACAAACTACAAAGAAGTAACCTAACATGACAACCAACAAAATGGTGACGAGCTCAGCTGGTCTGTTGTGTGACGTCATTCTCTATTTAACAGACCTAATAACACTCTCAACCATGTTACATGGTATATCGTTTTAACAAGTAAAAAGAAGGAAATATTTCTCTATTTAACATCAGTTTTTCCATTTAACACGCTTTAACATGTTAAACTAAAGATTACGAATACCCTTATTATGAGCAGCTGTATTTTAAAGTGATGTTATTTAATGCATTGGAGCTCCTAGCGTATTTTCTGAGCAACTTGTTTAATAATCTTTCCTTCGAAAACTTCATTTTATTTTTTACTTTTATGTTTTGATCAGAGCAATTTATTAAAACATGCCTAACTTGACTAAAAATTGGAAGTTGTGTGAAAGTTTTGCTACTGAGCACCTTGTTGACTTTCTGACTTGTGAAGAAGAGAATTAAGATGATCAAGATGTAATTGTCAACTGTCATTACAATATTATTATTATTGTCATCCATTGCTTTATTAGTTATAAAAACACTCGTAATGTATAACAGCAAGTAATTTACACACAACAAACAAAATTGTGAAGAGCTCAGCTGCTCATTCTCCATATAACAGACCTAGTAACAGTCTCTCAACCATATTATATGTTGTATCATTTTAACATGGTAAAAGAATGAAATATTTCTCTATTTAACATGAATTTTTTTCTACTTAACACGCTTTAACATGTTAAACTAAAAATCATGAAAACCCCTATAGAATAGATGAGAATAATTATTTTGGAAAAAAACCTGATAGTCTTTTAGAATGTATATGACGAACAGAAAACAAGGAAATAATATAAAAAATACAATTTTAGAGAAAAAACCTAATAACAAAAACAAATTAACATTTATAGCGTGTAAGGGGGGACTTACAGGCAAAATTACGAGGTGGAGTCTAACGGACACCAAACTTTTCTTCTAAATGAATTAAATTAAACAATCACTTAAATCCATAACCTCATATAATATGCCGTATTTTAACAAACTTTTAATGGATTCCATAAAGTAATAATTTATGATTGAAATCGATAAATGAACTCACACGTATTTACCTTTTTTCTTTTAAATCTGTATAAGTGGACCTAAATGCTTCATAGAATTGCGAAAAAGATAGTATCCTGATAAACAACAGTTTTCTTTATTATAAACAATAAGTTCTTACAATTAAGTATAAGGAATTCTAACTAAAATATATTACATATCACATGTTATAAGTTTTTTGTATATTTATATTGTAACAGTTAAGTTTTGATTCAATAAGTGGAATGATGACTAAAAAATTCACTTGTCACTTTGGCTTAGTTTGGTTTTTAAACAATATAGTTCAATTTTCATGGCTTCAGATTTTTTTTTTTTATTATTTATTTTTTAAGTTGATTAAATTTGTATTATTATAGCGTTTGTATATTATGTTTATTTGATCAACTGTGACCTATTATTTTTAGTATACCATATTTTTTTAATAATTTGGACTAAAAAATGCTTACCACCATAACTCATTCTTTATTTTTTTTTATGTGATATATTTCACCATTTCTTATATTTCACCATCTCTGATTATTTTCTGCCTCATGTTTTAGACAGTGATTTCACTCTTTTTTTTTCGAGAATAATATTTTGGGAACTGTTACACGCCCACCCTAAAGGTTGAAAACCACTAAGTTAAATAAAAAAGAGAATCAGCTTGCAAATGACAGGTTTTCATTTTTTTTTTTTTTGTATATATCTAAAGGAAAAATCCTAAAGTAAAATTAATCTTCATCTCTAATTTATAAATATCATTTTTGTACAGTTTATATATTTAATCTGATATTTCAAGAATATGAGCTCTATGGAGACGTGGCATTATTTTGGGTTTATCTCTTGTGAATAAATATAATTTTTGAGCAATTCATACACTTTTCCAGTTTCTCATGATTTTTATTTCAAAAATGAGGTAGAATTACCCTATTTTAATAATAAAGTCTAACATGTCCCTATTCGGATATAAAGTAGGAGAAAGCAAGCATCTGCTACAATTTCGATCTTAATTACCACTCATATGAAGACACCTGCTGCTGGATATATAAGAGCTCTCTCAAAAATTATATATTTTCTATGCGTTGCGGTTAGATTTGTATTTAAATGTTATTTATTTAGCTCAGAACCTGTAGTGACAGGTGACTTGAAAGTAGTGTTTTTAAGAATACACAAGAAGGTAAGGTATATTGTTTTCAAACTAGCAATATTATGTCGTCTCTTAAGCTATAATAATTAAGTTACGACGATATACACGAGAAGTGAAAATAAAGATCAACTATATGGCATTAATTGTTTAAAAAATAATAAAATATAAAGGCATAATTTTACAAACACGTCGTAGAATATCTGTAAAATTATAACCATATACTATGTTAAAACTCATTTATACTTTTTATTTATCCAATATCTAGTTTATTAAAAAGTATTTGAAAACGAATTGGAAAATTGTTGATTGATCGTGTGTAATAAATAAGAGGTGCGGTCAAAAACCAACTCAAATATTTTTTTGTAATTTTCTATACTGTCTATTTATCGATCTAGACTATCTAAATATTACAAATATTTTTAAAACTGTATATGCTCTTTAAATGCACGATTTCCGAGACTTCGAATAGTACTAAATTAATTTTTTTTAACAAACTCAAAATTAATTCATATATTAAAAAAAAAAATAATAATATTTTAACAACAATTGTACAACATAGGGAAACAATTTTTTATAGTTGGGTTTGAATCAAGCTGTGGCAGATAATTATTTATTTACTAGCTATAGTTCCGAACCTGCCTTCACAGTCATAAGTCAAGGTAGGTTCGAAAACTCTCCTAGGGCGCACCCATCAACCATAAAGTGGTCACCCTTAATTTTCTGGAAAAAAAAATGTTGGTTGGATGTGATCTTGAACAAATAACCTCCTTACACAACCGTTATACAAGAAACAGTACTTTCTTACTAAGTACTAGACCACTGGTCCTTCTTGGGTTGTAACGGTACAGGTCATCAAGATAGTAATAGAATTAATTCCATTACCAGTGATGCGGCGAGAGGGATGCGCTGGGATCTCTTGAGCTCTGCTCTACCCCTCACACGTGGGGATAGAGTGGGCTCAGGGATCCTCAGGTCGATTCTGTAAATATTGTATATATTATTTTATCATTATGTTATTTTATTTATTTATTTT
>NW_027113702.1:492082-492942 GCF_000696795.3 Halyomorpha halys | reverse complement strand
AAAAAAAAAAAAAAAGAATTAATTACTTTTGGGACGTTACATCTAAATCTGAGATGAATAGTGTCAAATTAATTTGAAATTGCATCATATTATTTTTTCTTGACTATATTAAACTTAGCATTTAATACCTTTTTTGTTTTGTTTACCCAATTTAAATCTGTTCATAAAATAAATGAATTAATCAAAGAAATTTGTTTGAACGGACGCTTCGATTCTTTTAACAATTCGGGAATTCCAACAAGAATATTTACTACGCCCTGATGTTACTATAATGTTACTTAGATGTTGCTAGTAAGAAAGCAAAAAACATCACCACTAGTAAAAAAATAAGGGCATACTGCTTTCTAACCCTGTAAGAGGTTTATTGCCTACAAGATGCAATGCTAATCCATACTGTTCCGGACACTGCTGTTGTCTCAAGACAAACATAGATGTCATAATATTGTAATAATCCCACTTATCAGGCCGAGATCAGGAGCAGTGAGAAATGAAGAAAGAACGCAATCTAAATATATAAATGCAAAGTACAGATGTTGAAGAGGCATTTGTAACTCTAGCGAAACTATCATAAAAAAAGTCATGTTAGCAGCAAAATATGTCGGTTGGATTACGCCTTGATTAATATTAAAAAACAAAGGAAAAGATTAACTCTCTCTTCCCGTTACCTGCATCATACTGCCTGAGCCCGTAATGTGCAAAGTAGCGGCTACAGTTATGTAGGGTTTATACGATGGTGATATTTACAGTGATAGTGATAGTGACAGTGACTATAACATTTGCTGTCATGGATTCAAGATTGTCTTAATATTTGGTAGTACAATAAAATTTCAAGAATATGAGCTCTATGGAGACGTGGCATT
>NW_027113702.1:479331-491381 GCF_000696795.3 Halyomorpha halys | reverse complement strand
ATCCAAATTTACCACTTTTCATGAGAAACTTATCATATACACTGGGGCTATCCCTGTCCAGTTTCATCCATTCGTACAATCCTGCATGAAGTTTGTACACTTGTATTAGTGTAAGCTAACAATGTCCCATGGAAGACACCTAAGATAAAATACAGCCTTGGGGTAGTGACGTTGGTGGTCACATTATCTGGAGCAATGCAGCGTGTCTTAATCATTGGGCATTTTGTACGCTTTTTAGTCTTTAAAGGCTTACAGTTCTCTAATTTTGGCCCATTTTATACTAATATTTGCCTTGCCACCTTAAAAAAAAATACTATGCAGATTCATTAAAAAAAAATTTTAATTAAAATGGTTTATGACGTATAAGTATTGTTGTCCACATATGGTAGTATTGATCCCTTCCTCATTCTCAGGAAACATGGATTTTAGAATGAGGCATCATAAGGAAGAAAATTTCATCGAGAAGTTACGAATCTCAATTTCGATTTTTAAACTCTTACTGGAACTTTAACATAAGATATTCCAAAAAGTGAGAGTTTTCAAAACTCTGACAGAGGCAAGTCAGCTGATAGTGGCGGAATAAATCGGGTTTAAGATTTCATTGCGGACTTCAATAACCAAGTAAATTCCTACGGAATGTACATTGGGCACTTTGTTTTAAAGCCCAAAATAAAACGTTTTTGAGATAGCCCCCATATTAGGCAAGGGTCAAATCTCATTCTTAAGTTAGTATCAGTAACAGCTTAACCGAAATTAATTTTGGTTGGCTAAAATTGCTCAACTACGTAGCGTGTACGATTTGAAACAAGTGGAGATCAAGATCCTGAATAAGATCAGGCAAGATTAGTATAGTTTTTCTATCTGTGCTTTTAAGAGAATATTTCGAGCTAAAACTCCAGTTCAGAGGTTTTATTGCTTAATTACAATGATGACCTTCCATATAATTGAAAAAATTATGTATGGAGTTTTTGACGAAAACACCAGAAAGGGATGAATTATAATTTATATTTTTTTTTTGGATGGTAAATTTTAGAAGTTAGTGATATCCTTTTTAAAAAAATGTAAGATTGAAGATAAAATGATGGCTTATTAATTATTAAAAAATATTATAACAATAAACCGATTTTGATGTATTATTTTTCAATCATTAAAAAATAAATCATTTAAAATCAATCTTGATACTTCAATGGAGAAGTGTAGGAGAATGATTTTCTGATATTAGATATGGATTCGTCACTGAGGTCAATGCCTGCATCTGCTAAAGAACTAATGAACTTGAGGATAGTTGTAGCAGAGTCAAGGGCGGCCGGTCGGGTTTCCTATGCCAACATGATTTATCGACTATTATAGTCGATTTGTTTGATAATCGATCATTAGCCTTCTGTCTCAGATCTTGAGATCTAGTTGGCAGATAGTTTCCTGTCGAAGCGTAGCCTGGTTGTGTACCAAAGACACACCTGTATAGATGGGGAAATATATAAATATACTTGAGGTATAAGGGATTCTGATGTAAGGTGGAGGTGTAAAAACTATCGAAACCCTTAATAAAATGGTGAACAGGATGAAAATAAATACAAACAAAAATTATTAAGTAATATAATAATTAGTAATGAACTGATAAAACATAATATGTTCAATATCGTTGAATAAATCTTTAGAATAACTAAGAAGAAATGATAGCTGACAAAATCATTGATAATGGACTGACAAATTAATAACATTGAAGCAGCACTAAATGTTACACTAGCGAATGATAAAGTGCAAGTATTGAAAATAATTGTAATTAAAGTAAAAAATCAACTGATAGAAATATCTTATTCTGGAAATTTAAACAATAAAAAAAATAAATAACTATTACAGAATACAAAAAATATAATATAGAAGAAAGCTTGTTGGATGAGAATGATATGAGTTAAGTTCAAAAGTAATTTTTTTGTAATCAAGAGAATGTAATATCATACAATTAGTAATATTGTAGTTGTAGTAGTTTGTCGTTATGAGAAATAGCAGTCATAATTTTTTGATCAATGAATAAATTAAGTAATGAATTTATAATTTAAAAAATATTTTAGTAAATGGATGATTCAAAAGATTTTACTCTTCAACTTCCACCAGTCCCACCGGAACTAATCCTCCCTCAAAAGTAAAAATGTGAAATGGAATCCTAACAGTGAAACAGTAAGATATCTGGGAATTCACCTAGATCGCCGCATTACCTGGAATCACCATATCAACATCAAGCTAACTCAAACCTACGCAAGGTTAGCAATGCTATATACTATCCTAAACAGAAATTCCAAACTAAAACCAGAAACAACTGTTCTTATATTTAAAACAATCCTCAGGCCACTGCTGATGTACGGCTGTGAAGTCTGGGGAGCGGCATCCTTCACAAAAAGGAAAAAACTACAATCTTTTCAAAACAAAGTCCTAAGAATCGCAGTTGATGCTCCTTGGTTCATAAGAAATAGCCAATTGCATCGGTAATTACAAACGGATTCCATAGAGGATTACATCAAAAACGGTTCATGAAGTTCCACTCCCAGTTGCCGAGAGTTAACCTGACCTACAACCTTGGAAACCCAACCTCAACCCGAAGATTGAAGCCCAGGCTTCTGCAGGACATTCTGTTAATTCTATATTTATTAATTTATCATTCACACTACCTCTATTTTACTTATTATTATTATTTATTGTTTTTTTTTCCTTTCTCTCGTCCCTTTTTCAATTTAACTTGTTTCTTTTTACCATTAGAGGGCAATTGTTTGTTTTGTTAAGTCTACAAATATCATTATTTTTTGTTATTGATTTTACTTTTCTCTTTTATTAAACATTGTATATAGTTGGGATGTCTTTTGTATGAGACTATAATCCCCCTCCATAATCAACTGTTAAATATATATATGTGTGTGTGTGTGTGTAATGTAATGGTTTTATCAACCATGTAAGGCCCACCAGGCCAATCTGGTATATAATAAGTAAATTAAAAAAAATTTGAAAAAAACTTTTCTTTTTCTGTTTTTATTCAATGTCTATTAGAGTTCAGACCAATAGCTTAGAAACAATTATATTTCATAACATGAGTTGGTACAAAAAAATATTTAAAATTCCTAATATGTCTGAATTTTCAGCCATATCGTCTTAATTACATCATAAATATCAACTAAGATTTAGAAACTTATCTAAAAGAAATGAGGCTGGAATCACGGGGTATAATCTAGATGAGTTATGAAGGAACAGTTAGAAACTGGTAAAGGAGTTAGTTGAACCTGAGAGTGGAGCCTAGACGTGGGCTAGGGTACGTAGGCCGACAATTATTATTTGCAACCACTCATCTTCTAACTGTATGCTGATAAGGTTTTTGTTCTTTGTTTCTGTCTTGTTGATCCAATCGCTGGGGATAAAGTCTCTTGTACTTCTTGGGTCGTTGGCCATCATGTACGACTGTTTGGCCTAGCTCATTGTTTAAAAAAGTAAAATAACGTTTGTTTAAAATATAAATTTCAAATGTTAATACAAACTTGGTTGTATGCATACATCATATAAACATTTTTTGATACTTTTCTAGTATTTTTGTGATATTTTATTTTAGTATTATTTCTCCACACCTAACAGCACTAAGGAGGTAGTGAAAGATAACAATTATTTATACTCTTGGATATTAGTTTTTCTTCGTATGCAATCGGAGTTATTGAAAATACTGTCTGAAAAATATCATAATATTGTATTGAATGCACTTAATGATGTCGCTATGGGAAGGGTACGAGGATTGTCTCAAAGATACTTCGAAGTAACCCCAAGAAATTAGAAACTTACTATAAACCATACCTATACCTGCGAAGACAATAAATTAGTATTTTGCAGATTTGATATATTCAATAACAAACAGTCCAATGAAATGTTGAAATACAAAGGCATAGGGAATATTTAAACATTTCATAATTGATGCACTGAGCGTTCATGAATCAATTGACACACATTTTTCGGGAGTTGTAAAAAAAAATTATTTTTTTTAAAATAATTTATTTATTGTTATTTCCAACGGTATAACATATATACAACAAGTAAATTTGCTGTAGGTGAGATAGTGACATGATACAAATATGTGGAGAATCTACCCATTGATAGAACTCCAATAACATTCCTAGAGGAGAAGATCCCGAGACCATCTCCTTTTCAGACGCCTAGGAGGGTAATGAAGGAGAAGCCAGGTTAGAAACAAGTGGATTTGGGAGGTTGGGACGTTTTCCATGGAAGGAATGGGATCTGGTTTTGGCCAAATCGGCAACATATGGGACATTGAGGTCATGATGGATGACTTGATTTGTGACAAAGTAAGGAGCGTTAAGGATTTTACGAAGGGTTTTATACTGTAAGGATTGGATTCGGGAGGAATTTGATGGTTTAGTGGAGCCCCAAAGCTCAACTCTGTATGTCCAGATTGGCCTTATAATAGTCATGTAATGGATTGGCAATTTAGACCGTATGTCTAGTAAATATCGAAATTGGTAATCTCTCATGGGGTAAAGCTGTAATTCTGTCTTCCCTCCACCTCGCGGGTTTGTAAAGCTCGTCAGCTACCGGAGGCAACTCGTACAGATCGAGCGAAGGAGTGGTAATACATTACCCTATGTTATTTAATCGAGAATTACATTATGGTCTTTAGGGATGTTCCAGAGCAGCCCGAAGATATGGTCCATTGATAGTCTCTTCTGTGGAAAAAAATGTAGGTACTTAGGTAACTTTGGACCTTTGGATCTGGACCGAGTGGCCACTGTCCATCAGCTTGAATATAAGCCGGTGGGAATGGCGCTGGCGAATTCACCATAAACAGATTGCACATCAAACTATGAGTAGTCTGTTGGTTTTCCGAAAGTGACCCAAGGTCTGCATGCTCTAAATACCCAACGGAAAAAAAAAATTGTATTATAACAGAATAATAAATCTTCATGTATGAAGTTTTACAATATAATGACATTTTTTAATTAATCAAAGCTAAAGCATACACTCTAATAATTGAAACCTAATTAAACCCTTTAAATAATAATTTAAAAAAGTTGAAATGAATTAATAATATTTTTTTTAATTGAAAATCAAATATCATAATTACTTAATTATTTTTTGAAAGAAAATCGAAAACTGATCGAATTTTTAAAATTATGTTTTTATTGTTATTTATTTTTACATTATTATATAATTACCATCAGGCTGATTTTTTTAGTCAAACAAACTAAGTAGATATGGTGAGTTAGTAAATTATTAGCAACTAGAGAGTACTTATTATTTCAGCCACATATTAGTGTTTTAGGCCTTGAAATTTTAGAAACAATATGTTCTCACTGTAAAAAAACAAACAATAAATTTTTTTCCTACTGAGCACTATAAGAAAAAAAAACTATATTATGGTTATGAGAAATGTGTATTAAATGTTCCGAAAAAAAAATTTCAAGATATCATATAAAAGGATTTGTATGAATATTAAACACTATACCACTATAATTTTAACCACCATTAATATACATATTAATTTCAAGTTAATATTAATTACTATTTTTTTTTTGTTTCCCTCCAACAAATACCTAGTCAACAAATAATTTTTAATAAAATGGCAAATGGTAATGTTGATTTCCGATAAACAAGTGGCTTGAATTTTGAGAAGAGGGTAACATTTTTTTTTCTCATATTGGAAGAAGATAGTTCACCGTATGAAATAAATTGGAGATAAACTCTAATCGACGTTTCGCCCCACTTTACTGGGCTTCGTCAGGGCAGAGAAATGGGGCAAAACGTGGGTTAACAATAAATAGTTTTCTTTTATTATTTTGATAACTTTATTGACCGCCAACCGGACTATCTTCCTCCATTTTTTTTTCTTATTCAAAAAAAAATTGTTATTTAAAGCAAATAAAGTTTGTCAACATTTAAATAGTTTTGGGAATTGTTTTTTTTTTAGTAGTATAGCGATTTATAAATAAACAAAGTCAATTATTCTCTTAAATAGGTATAGAAAATAAATCAATGTTTTATTATGGCACGCAAGTTACGAGGAAAATTATTTAAAAAATAAAATACATAAATATATTCATAATAACATAGAGTCTCTAAGATACATTATTGATAACGTTTAATTTAGACAATTCAATGTAATTCTTCATGAATAAAGATACTTTGAATTCTTACTCATAATTAAAATAAAAAAATTAAATAACATAACTGTAAAAAGCAGAGCATATGTGAAATATCTGATTTATCAATCATTTCATTACCGCAGCTGCTTTGTCAAATAAAAAACTGCTTTTTCATTCTACGTATGTGTTTCCGTGTACGGTATTAATCATTGGAAAATAAAATAAATTCCTTTCCTTTTTTTTTAAACTTAAAATGTATATGGTTAATATTTATTGCACTCCTTCTCATTACATTAATGATTTCTTTCTTATTTCAATTTTATGGGTTATGTTTTAATTGAGAGAAGAGAATATATCATTTATTCCCATGTTTTTTTTTTTTAGTGGGGAGTGCATTATCATCTTCGTGATATTTCTTCCATTCAAGGTAACTTGGTTTGAAAATATTTAATGCACCCAATTATAATACATTATCATTTCCTCTTATCTGTAAACCTTTAGAAATTTTAATTTGATTTTTGCCGAGTTGCATCTGGGATGCGTGGTTAATGTTTTGAGTGTTTAAATGATTATCTTGCGTTCTCCGAAATTTCTATCCCACTAGGCGATAAATTACACTTTTTCAAAAACTGCTTTGGCAGAGGTTTTTCAAAATTGATTTCACCTTTACCGACGGCCTTCCATAAGCTGGTAAAATTATAATTAATTTAATAATTATGGATTATGAAATAAATTCTTATATTTAGTATTCAAATAAATTATTATTATTTTGTACTTGTTCAATGTTTCGGGATTTATCCCATACTCATGTACTATGTAACCTCATATTTGTCAAGTATATCAATTTCAATTGTGTTCAATTTTAAATTATATGTATAAAAATGACAAAATTACATATTTAAAATTGATATAATTGAAAAATCTGAGGATACATAGTACATGAGTATGGGATAAATCCGTTGTACAAGTTCAAAATATAGAATAATAATATTTTCTAATTGGAAGTTTTCTTCACCTCATCATTTAAAAAAAATTAATATAATCAACTTCCTTGAAAAGAAAATCCAGAATATTAAAATAATATGTAACATCAAAGAGGAAGGAAACAATTCTGAATAAAAAAATTAGTTAAATTTTGAAATAACATATAAATAAAATTTAATCCTTCAATGAATCAACAATGAAATATAAAGAAATTATAAATTAAATTAAAGTAAAAGAAAACTTATAACAAATATTATATAAAATAAAACTAACCATGATGCATGAAAAAAATAAATTATAGAATTTAAAGAAATAACTAAAAGTTAAAGTTTTTCTATAACTGTCCATAAAGGCAAAAAAATGTGAAATATCCTAATATGAAAATAAAATCAAGTTGCTTATTGCTTTAGAAATGCCTTTATTTCAGTAAATATACTTATAAATAAATAATTTAAATGTTCATATCACAAAAAGTAGGCATTTATGGCTGAGAGGAAACTCATCTTTTTTGATTTCTTACAAGAGATCTTTTTAGCCCCGGCCTGCAAATGCTCACTTCAAGGGAGTTGTCCTATTGTTTATAAAACCATCCAGAACTGCATTAGTTCCATACCACTGGCTGACAACAGTTTGAGTATTGTTTGTTCCTCGCGGTCTATGAGAGAGAACAGGGAAAACTATCACACAAATCTTGGTTCTATCTATTCCTATTTCCTTGAAACTTAAAATAGTCTGAAACCCCACAAGTAGAATAGAGCAGGAGACAAAGCTCTCTATAAACCCTCTCCGCTAAGTATCTGTCATCACTTCCTTCTGACATTTCCAAATAAATATATCAGCGTGCCAGATAAAGAGCATTCACATTTTGGGTCTAGATCTGGAAGAAAAATCGAATAAAGTCGACGGAGAATACTCTATGAGACAAATTTGTAAATAGTACTATAAATATAATGTCTGAGTGTCTATATATTTTCATATAAAGTGATTAAAGTATATAATACACAAATTTACCGTCAAATACCGTAACTTTAGAAACTTGTGCATGAACATTCTTTATTTTATATTTTATATTCTGTTTATATGGTGTTGGCCGCAACGAATACACTCTAATTTGTCTCCTCAGCTTTTGGGAAATAACATTACAACTTACTAAACTATCTTTGGAATAAGAAAGGCAATTTTCAACCCAAGACTTCGGGATTTGAAACGAAATTTTCCAATAATAGTCTAAAAGACATATCAATAATTTATAAATGGTGATAATGTATAATTGAGGAGTTTCACTTACAATATATTGCAACTGCAAAATAATTTAATTTTGTCAGCAGGATAAATAATCATAAAGATATTCGATAAATTATGATTAGCATCCCACTTGCGGAATAAAATCAACTACATGCAAATATATTTCAAATATTTGAGAGCTGTGTTGAGGCGATCCTCCGAACAGGGTTTTTAAATTATCCCAGGCAATTTATTGGCCCCGTTAAATTGGTACCTTCATAAATTTATTGCTCAAATTTTTATTATAAAGTTTCTCTTCGAATACAGAACTGGACTTCCCTGAGGAGGATCTTAATTTACACTAGTTAATTATTAATACTCTGATGCAACCCTTACTCTTCAATACACGAGATATGAGACTATGAGCCATCTTTTAAATAATGACTTATTCACTTATTCATTAGTAGAAATATTAACTGAGATTTTTTGTTTAAAATAACAGTATTCATCGAAAAAGTGTATATAATGAATTACGACTCAGATATGTAAACAAATATAAATGAATTTCAGGTCTATTATTTCATAGTTCTTATTCCATAATTTTAATTTTACTCCATGTTTAATGTTACCAATTTCTATATCTATACTTTAAATGTATTGAAACTATTGGTATTGTCTGTTGTTTTTAAAACTTAAATTTTTGACATTTCAATAAAATACAATACTTGAAAATATTACAATCTGGTATATTTAAGGAAAAAAAAAAGTTGCGACCAGTTGTACCACGTTCACAAAAGTAACTATGTAAACTAACGGTAAAATAACTATTTAAAAAAGATGGAATTAGACTATCATAAAATAAAGGAAACGTCATAAATCAGAATGAATGTATAATAAATAATTATAAATTCATTGTGCTTAACTATGAACTAAAACTGTGGAAGAAATCAAGAATCCAGGAGCTCTCAAACCTTTTATTCAAGCGTGGTTTGAAAGACAGTGGGAAGGGAGGATAGTATAATTTAAATGTATTATACTCAATTTTCATTTTTTTATATTTTAGTTTTATTTAGCTTTATCTTATGTACAATTTTGAGGGAGCTGGATCACTTAGTGAGTAAGATTAGTACAAGAGCCCAATAGGAGAAAAAATGCAGTTATCTCACCCCAATTTTTGATTAGTTTAATGAAAACTACGTCTAATTAATAGTCAAAATTGATGAGTCTGCCAAGTATAGGTAGGGGGATTAAAAATTGGTGGCTGTTTCAAATCCTTAAATAAACATTGATTTTTCATTCGGAGCTCTATTTCTTAAAAAGTAGGAAAAACAAAAGAAAACCTAAGAGAACGTCATTTAACGAAGCGTAAATTTGCTAAAATGAGCCCTAATAGAGTTATTTACGTTAATTAGTTTTCGAGATATAGCTATTTAAAAAGCAACATTTCATAAAAAATGTAGTATGGGACGTACTAAAAGATCAGTAATTACTGAATTTATTTTGAAAAAATCATATCCCACAAACCATTTAATGTACAGATGTCTATTAGCACTCAAATTAAAGCTAGTTTAACGAGCTATAAAGTAGTTTATGATGTTTAGATGAAATTTGCTCAAATATATTGATTTATAGTTGTTTAGAGAAATTTTCATTTGCCAAATTTATATTCATATGTGAATATCATAAAAACAACTACCCCTACGAAGATAAGTGTCATAAACTATTTTATAGTAAGCTAAATTTCCTTTATTTTGAGTGTTGGCAGACATATGTGCGTCTTAAGGATCTAGAGATATATTTTTTTTTCAAAAATCAACTTTTTATATGAACAACTAGAAATTAATATTTTGTGAGTTTATTTAGACAAATATCATAAAAACTACTACGCCTGCAAAGATAAACATAATTAACTATTTTGTAGTAAATTTAACTAGCTTTTATTTGAGCGCTGGCAGACGACAGTAGGTTCAATGGTTTCTGAAATAAAGTTTTTCATAAATCAATTTATTTTAGCAAATATCATGAAAAATACTGTTCTTACGAAGGCAAAGGTTATAAACTTCTTTATAGTCCATTAAACAAGCTTTAATTTTAGTGCTAATAGACATCTGTACGTCACATAGTTCCTGAAATATAGAATTCTCAAATAAAGTAACTAACTACTAATCTTTCAGTAGATTTTTAAGAAATTTTGCTTTTTACAAAGCTATACCTCGAGAACTATTGGACGTAAATAGTTCTTTTAGAGCTAATATTTCAGCAAATTTACTCTTCTTTGATTAGTGTTCTCTTAGATTTTCTAGTGTTGTTAGTAGTTTTTAAGATATAGTGCTCCGAATGGAAAATCAATGTTTATTTAAGGATTTGAAACAGCCGCCAATTTTTAATCCCCCTACCTATACTTGGCAGACTTATCAATTTTGAATAGTAATTATACTTAGTTTTAATTGAAGTAATAAAAAATTGGGGTGAGATAACTGCCTTTTTTTCTTCCCGGCTCTTGTACTAGATGTTTTGCTTCTTACTCCTTTGGCCGGGTTGGAATCCGGCTGAGGCAAATTGATATTTATTATAGTAGATCGCCCTGTACGTTTGGACCTTAATGGGGTACACCCAGCACTCCGAAGTAGAAACTCTGAACTGGGGAAAAACCTGCCTGCCTCTTAATTTTGTCTAATTCACCTCCTTTTACAACTGTTGGACTAGAAACAGAACACTTTATTACTAAACTTTGTACCTATGACGAAGACAATCTTTCATGAGTTTGCAGTTTCTTTTTTTTATTAAATTAATCTTTTACCTGTTAATTTCTTTTTTTCTTTTATCTGTTTTTCAGGTTGTAATAATTAGGTCGTCTATACTTCAGTTTTATCTTGGTACATGATAAACATTTAAAAATACCATCAACAAAATTGAGACTAACCATGGTTGTATACATTATTTAATTTTTTAGAAAATAATGGTTTTCATAGAATCAACTCTATTAATGAATTTTATTTATTTATTCTTTTCTTTAATTCTTATTGTATATATTTATAATTTTATTGTTAGTTCATATTCAATTTTACACTTTTTATCTGGTTTCCAATTCATTATGACTTTTCTTAACTTCATTTTGAGGTTTTACACTACTTGTTAACGTATGTAAGCTGGAATTTGTTTCTTATTTTAATATAAATTCTCCGTATTCCCTTATGTGGTCATAAATTACTGAAATTCATTTTGGCTAGGGGATGGAAAATGATAAAAATTCGCTGAAGAGGTCCTGTTGCTTCGATTGGAGGACAGAGGGGGAAGAAAACCCCGAAGTGCGGATGGTAATGAAGAGAGCGGACGTTGACTCAACCTGTTGAGCTGTTGATGTATTGTGTCCCTACCACCGCCAGCAATTAGCTTTTCCCGCCTCAATTTCTTCCTTTATTTCATATTTTATTCTTTCACTCCAAATTTAAGGATGTTTTTTTATCTTCTATCCAATCCTTATGTCCTCAGAGTTTCACAAGATTAGGATACGATAGATTAGTTTTAGACGTGTTTACATTATCAAGTAGTTTTAAAGGATAGTGTTAACTTTATAGAAAGAACTTAACTTTTCGTTCCTATCATATATTTTCTACATCATATGGACTTTTTAATGTTTAAATAATATTGTAGTGTTTTAAAATTTGGTCTATTGTATTATAACATTATACAGAGATATTGGAGACTCTACTT
>NW_027113702.1:474538-478891 GCF_000696795.3 Halyomorpha halys | reverse complement strand
CTGTTATATTACAAATTCATGCATTGATATCATAGACACTTCCAGACCCTACTCAGTTGGTTCTCCTCTATAGTTAATATATAATTCTTATTAACAGAGAAATATTATTATTTTGGCCTATCACTTTATTATTACTATGTTATCAATTATTTCATCTTTTATTTTATATAAATCATAAGATTTAATAAAAATTAGAATACATAATTATTGTGCTATAGAATTACATTGGTAGTACATGAAGAACATTAATAGTAAATTCTTATGTCTCAACATAAACAGTATTAATATTAATTTATAATTACATGCATATGAATTTAAAATTTTCGTCTCTTCTTTTTTTTAATTTTAATTTTGTTGATTAAACTGTGAAACAACGTAATTTTTAAATTACGACTTTTCAAAGAGCGATAAAAAAAAGTTTAAAAAATACATTTTCATCGTATTGAGGCGATTTTTTCTTATCGTATTTATTAGAACATGGTATACAAATGTATTTTTAATAAATAATAACTAATAGTTATAGATAGAATATACAATAAAAAATAATTAATATAAAAAATTCTAAAATATTTGGACTTTCGTTGTTTTTTTTTACCGTTTGCCGACCACATGTTATTTAACTTTATAGTCCCCGAAAATTCCAACCAAATAAACAAAAATATTAATTTTTTCTTTTTAATACTAATGATTTATAATAAATTATAAACCAATATTATTGCAGTTTACATTTAGTACAATATCGTTAACTTGTAGTTTTAATACATATAAATTCATTAATACACATTCCGATTATTAAACAAAAAGCATTAGTATTTCTACTTCGTCGTTTATATAGCTGCACTAATACTACTTGGCTTCATTATGAAAAAGGGCAATGATCGTTGCTTTAAATTATTTATTATTTTAATCGATTACATTATTTTAAATTGTTAATTTTCTAGATTGTGCAATTATTTTTCATTTTTTTTTACTACTGAATTTCTCATGATCATCATTGCAAATATGTTCTTTATTAATAAACACTTAATTTTACCTACTTTCTATTTTCTACTGTACTCTTATTTTGTCTTCTAAAAGTCAGAACTATTCATCCTATAAAAAATTAACGGCATATATGATTCATCTAAATCTAAATTCAATACCTCATTCTCTCATCCACTTCTGTTAATGAACAATAAATATTTAATATTTATCGTTATAAATGCCTAAAATGGCCTTGGTAATATTCAACAATAAAATAGCTTCTTTCATTATAAATTATAATCATCATTTAACCAAGGATTGGTATTGTATTAATGATTTTTTTTTCAAATTACTTCATTTGTTTTGTATTTCCCCATGAGATTACTATCATGTTTCTTTGCTATTATTTCTACGAAAATTATTTTTCTTTTTTTTTTTTTGTATATTTTTTATGTATCCTGAGCATTACCTAAAAAGAATTTAAAAATTGAATTTTTAGTTATTTTTATGTTTTAATATCATTGTTTTTTTTTATTACCATGCATTTGAAATTTACACCAAGTGTTTATTTTATTTTTTTTTTGTTAATCATGTTTTAGATAGTATTATTGTTTTCTTTTGTACACTAATATTTATCTATTTTTATTTTTATTTCCTTTTTTAAGATTTTAGTTATTAGGCCAATCCCTTTTGTATATCTCTAGGCTATAACAAAGGTAAATAAAACAAAATAAATAAAATATCTACGGAATTAGTTCCGTATAATTGTATAACTAAGCCTTTGGAATAACTAGGAAAAAAACAATCGTTATTAAAGGAGGAATTAATTGTATTGATATATGTAACAAATGGAAAATTACAGGCTAGGATAAAGACGGACACCATTGAGGAATAGCAACTGCTTGGAGGACCCACAAATGGCCGCGTACTCAGGCCGAGTATATAGGCACTTAATTTGACGCTAGCCGAGTCCTGTCATTACAGGCACGCTACGCAGTCCCAGGAGGTTGGTGATGTACCTCTGGTTTCTGTAGGTATTCGCCTGTACCTTCTTCCAGTATGCTTTTCATACATGTGTAAAATAATGGGTTGGTCATTTGTCATTAAATTGCCATTAATAATATATTTAAAAAAAATATGTATCTTCGTCTCAGTTCAGTCCTATGGTCTAATGAAGGGAAATGTTGGAATACTTAAAGGCTTCATAACTTCACTTTATTTTGGTATTCCCGTGATACTCATACGTTGTACGTTTACGATAGCTTAGTTTTTTTTTTGTTTTTTTTTCCGAACCCTCTAAAAACAGAAATAAAATGTGAATTAGTAGTGCATTACTGTGTAGGAAGGAAAAGTAATTCGTGTTGTGTCTTACCTTTTACTACCTTTGGTATTTAAAGGTTACCTGTTATATTTAATTTTGCATATGAGCTATCCATTCAGCAGCTATTTTAAGTCCGGAGGTGAGGGATGATAGCTTAGAAATGATTTTGGATTAATATAAAGTGTAGTTGCATGTTGATATTGTTTAATGGACGGACATCGACACTGAATGTACAAGTAAACAAATCAACAAAATCTTTTAAAACTTATAAATGAAATATCAAAAAATAGAACATTTATAGCAAATGAAGTTTGCAAAGAGATGTATTCTGAATTACGAGGCATTGCAGCTTAACCCAAAACACGACAGCTAGTTTGTACGAGCAGTTTGTACGATCCAGTTATAATTATTTATCTAATTTATTTGTAAAAACGAGGTTCAGTATAAAACATTTATTACTTAGACAAATACAGTTATGGGCCCCGATATGAAGAGTTGTTGGATGAGTCATAATTAACAATAAAGAAAAATGAACAAAGAGAGTTAAAAGCAATAGGCTAAAAGATTAATACAAATACGAAAATAACTGAAGCAACTATTTTAAGAGTTGATGTCTAAAGGATTTTACGCCTGTAAATATAAAAAAAAAACTTAAGTTCGAAAATAAAAATTGTAAATAATTTCTAATCTCTTATAGCTTCTGAAAAAGTTGTCAACATAAAATATTTGTATTAATAATAAATATGTATACAAGTAAGTGATTAAACAATATGACAAATATTTAAAAAAAATATTACTAGAAAACGTAGATAAAATTATATTATAAATCTTTTATGTATGTATATGTATATTCAAGTATGTGTATATGCACAAACACCCCCTCTAGACTTACACGATCTTTGGAAATTTGACTTTCGCTATCTCATAACAAAAATTTAAAAAAACAAAATACAAAAGATAAATCTCTTTGTAAAGAAGAAAACAAAAATACTGACTAAAACATAATGACATACAAAAAAAAAATTAAAATAAATACTTAGTTTAAATTTCAAATACACGAAGATAACAAAATTATGTTATTTAAAATATAAGTAACTACAAAATTTTTTTTAGGTAAAAATTAGAATATATATATATATATATATAATTTCCTTAGGTATAATGAAAAACAAACATGATTATTATCTCATGGGGAAATATAAAACAAATAAAGCAATTAGGCAAAAACAAATTAAGACTATACCAATCCTTGGTTAAATGATAATTATAATGTATAAAGGTATTTTATTTCTTAATGTTGCATGGCATATAATCCATCTTTGAGGGAATAGTTTATTTCTACCTTTACGAAGTTCTTCTCCATTAAATCTAACTCTGGAATTTCTAATAAGATGTGGTGGTTTTATTTATTTATTTTTTTTTTTTTTACATCGCCAGCGATTTTTTAAGTTTTGAAAAGTTTCGAAGGATGAAAATCCTGCTGCTTCTGCTGACCCTGGATAGTCATGATCCGTGGACCTAGAGCGATTTTTATTGAACCCAGGTAAGGACAAAAGCCGAAGGGCCTAGGTATGGAGCTAATGGTAGTCTGCCACTGCACCACGGAAGCCATGGTTCGTAGGAGGACCATATAAGGAGACCACGTATCGCGATAAAATATCTCCATAGTGCACAGAACTAACCAAAAGAAAGTATATAACAACTTTTGATCAAATTAATATTATTTTCCAATTGCTTAGATGAAAATATGATAGTTATTCGGTAAACAATCGAGATTTAATGGAATTGAGAAAATAGTGAACGCGATGTTACGTGACATGGGGCATTAGCTTCCTGTCGTCGACTTTATTTTAATATCAACCAGAGGATAAGCTTTACATTCTATTCACTGCGTAGTCGTCACGCTCCAAGCTCCGTTGAAACTCATTGATTAGATTCTGTTCTTGGTCCATTTTGGAGACCACTGTATCCTCAGGGCATAATACAATAAGCACCGTATGTTGAACCTCGAGTAGACTATGAATAATGAGGCTCAGATACATTGCCTTTAGAAGATAACTTAGTCTTCT
>NW_027113702.1:474058-474488 GCF_000696795.3 Halyomorpha halys | reverse complement strand
GAGAAATATAAACAGTAGTAATATTGGTCCATAAACTTTATGAAATTTAAAATAATTCTGATTGTTTAACTGTTATCAATTTAATCAATGATTCTGATTCTTCAACCGTTATCAATTATAAATTTAATAATTTAATCCTTCAATAGTATTGCTCTAAATTTTGGTAACGATGACAGGACACGAATTTAAAATGGTGTAGGCGCCGAAAAGACTCCCGGTACCACTTTTAAGTGGATCTATTGCCTAACAATACCAACAAATGAATGGAATATGGTCCGGGTGCGGTAAAAAAAACAACTCAAATAGTAGAATTATACTACTATTCCATTCATACCACCATATTCCATTCATCTATTCACACGGTCAATCAACAATCTTCCAATACCAACAAATATTTAACCAATCTCGATGGGTATTAGACTCTACAAAA
>NW_027113702.1:472530-474008 GCF_000696795.3 Halyomorpha halys | reverse complement strand
ACCATATTCCATTCATCTATTCACACGGTCAATCAACAATCTTCCAATACCAACAAATATTTAACCAATCTCGATGGGTATTAGACTCTACAAAAAAGACAATCGTACATAAAGGGAATGGAAGAGTTTGGCTCTTGGGCTATGCACAAATGTTTGTCGAAATATAAATTTTTTCACGATTGTTCCTATAGAATGAGAATTTTTGTGATAAACCTTTTAAAAACTGAAAATATAACTCATAACTGAACAAAGTTTATATAAAAGAACTGAACACAACTAAGGTTAAGTAAAGTAAATGAAAACATATGGTAATATTAAGTATAAAATATTTCTTCAAAGAGGATTTCATTCTTGATTATTAAAAATATTATAATCATTAAGTTTAGACAATATCGTTCAAAGTTAATACACTTTTTTTTAATGATCCCCTCCTAGATATTTTTGACATAGGAGGAATAAGAGTTGTCTAGAGGTAACAATGTATACTAACCATGGTAGGGGGTCGACCTTTTCGTGGGGCCACTACAGAAATGATAAGAGTCGACCCACAAGCACGGTCATCGTTGATACATCTGTCTCTTTAGCACATATTAACATCAAGTTATTCGAGATAATTTTAAAATTAACTTACTAATAATATCTTGTTAGAATATAATTTCTAACAGTTTTCATTTTAATTTTGGGTTTAGCATTTTAAATCCTACTTAAAATACTAGTGGAAATGAGTCAAAACATGACAAATAGTTCGTATCCAAAAATTAAAATTAAATTTTTTATTTTTAAATTATACAGTATAAGAATACATTTAGTTTGTGTTTGGACTCTAATTAATATAATATGAATAATTTGTTAATATACTCCCCAGGAGTCTCAGGAAAAAAAACACAAAATTTAATTCGATGAATTGAATTCTAGTTCTAACTGAGGTAAAAAAAAAAAGATTTTAGTACTAGTATAAGTAGTAAAATCTACTTGGCAAGATGCCAAAAAATGGGTGATTTAGGAGAAAGATTTTTTTTTCAATTTTGAGAAAATTTATACACTTGAGGTTTGTACCTGAAATACCACACTGGTCTCCGTTGCGAGACTATTACTGCAAAGTAAAATATATGGACACACACGTTTATTTTTATTAGTATATATGTTTATTTCTCTCACATATCTTTTTTCTTTTGATATGCTTTTGAGACGCAAATATTCTCCTAAACAAAACTTTTTTAATCTGGATTTATTCGTGCATCGGACACAATTACTGAGAACTGTAATAATATGATTAATTAAATGAGGAAATACAAGACCAGACCAGTTTCTTAGTAATTTCTGTTCACCTGTCCAAGTATTTAGCGATGTAAGTCGTCAATCTGACGGAACATCAGTCGACATCAGATTTTTTAAAAAAATGGAATTCATGTATTCCATTTCCTACTTGAGCTGAGAAATTTTAAATTGTTCCTACTTGACCCATGCATGCGATCCGG
>NW_027113702.1:471976-472480 GCF_000696795.3 Halyomorpha halys | reverse complement strand
TCCCCAAGAGTCTCAGGAAAAAAAACACAAAATTTAATTCGATGAATTGAATTCTAGTTCTAACTGAGGTAAAAAAAAAAGATTTTAGTACTAACATATCCTTACGTTAAAGCTGAAAAATTAAAAAAAAATCATTAAAATAGGGAAAGATGCCAAAAAATGGGTGATTTAGGAGAAAGATTTTTTTTTCAATACTGAGCTAATATTTGGATTCACAACCAAAAAAGATTTGAGAAAATTTTGATACACTTGAGGTTTGTACCTGAAATACCACACTGGTCTCCGTTGCACTATTACTGCAAAGTAAAATATAGCGACACACACGTCTATTTTTATTAGTATATATGTTTATTTCTCTCACATATCTTTTTTCTTTTGATATGCTTTTGATATGACGGAACATCAGAAATAAAAAAATGGAATTCATGTATTCCATTTCCTACTTGAGCTGAGAAATTTTAAATTGTTCCTACTTGACCCATGCATGCGATCCGGCCACTCTAG
>NW_027113702.1:471208-471926 GCF_000696795.3 Halyomorpha halys | reverse complement strand
TAAAAAAATGGAATTCATGTATTCCATTTCCTACTTGAGCTGAGAAATTTTAAATTGTTCCTACTTGACCCATGCATGCGATCCGGCCACTCTAGAAACAGGTTGTAGTTGCATATCGATTGAAAGCCATCTATTTAAATATAATCGATTTATCAAAGAGCCTTAGCTAGAGGTAGCCTGCAACATAAAACAAGCCGGATCCGCGAAAGGTAGTTATTAAAAACTAGTAAAAATTTCCAGGAGTAGGAAAACCAGTTTTCCTCAAAGTCCCCTACAACGGTGGAGCTGAGGTCGCCGAATTTGGGGGACCGGTTTTGCACCAAGATCGTCTGTCCTCATTCAGCCAGTTCTAGCCTACCTCAACCCAACGGCACGAAGGCAACTTCTATATTCATCAATTTACTTCGATAAGTAATTGATTAGATATTTTTAATTATCACAGGAGTACAGAAAGAAGAATACGAAATCAAACTCAAGATTTCAACAATAATGGCATGAACTTTTTAAATATTCATCCTTACAGACATTTCTGTACTAATATTTAGTGTTAAACAATGAGAAATAATTGCTTTATATATATATTTTATTTTTTTTTTTAATCTTACTCATAGATACATAAAATATCTAGTAACTAAGTACTAGTAATACTAGTTAGTAAAAACATATTGCGATCTTGATAAATTTCAAATTCGAGATTTCGACGGAAAGTTTTGAGGTC
>NW_027113702.1:469152-471158 GCF_000696795.3 Halyomorpha halys | reverse complement strand
AGTAAAAACATATTGCGATCTTGATAAATTTCAAATTCGAGATTTCGACGGAAAGTTTTGAGGTCTCCTGACTCCGAATAATCAAGTCACGCAAAGTAGGTTTGTAGGTGTGAATAAATGATAACAATAAATAATAACAACCAAGTTAAAAAATGAAAAGTCATTAGAAACTGAAATTATATATTTATGGTGGGAACATACCTGAGATGTGACAGCAACTAAGTTCGATAAAACCGAATAACCGGATGTGCTACTTAATTAATTCCATTTTTATTTTTTCTGGAAAAGGACTATAGCGATTTAGATTCAATTCGGTTTGTGGATGTAAAATGAAACTGTCTTTTATATCTGATAAATCTTTTTCTCGTTTAGATAGTCTGACATAAATTAAATATGGAATAAAACAAAAAAAATCTTTAAAGTATTTTAAATTTTGTTTATTAAAAAAAACAGTTCTAATTGTTAGCAATAATAAACAACGGATAAATTTAAAATATCATAGCATTTGATGAATAACTAATGAGGAAAAAATAAATAAATTGAGGTATCCGATTTGCATGGGAAAAGCCGGGATGGGACTGCCCAATCTTTCTCGATTGCATTATAGCTTCGCTATCTTTTGTTAAACTATTTAAAATTATATTTGTTATAATAATATCAAGAAATCTTAAAATATGAATTTTATAGTAACCGAAATATAGATTTTTTTTTTTCCGAAAAAATAGTGATAACTTGAACTTAAAGACGTACGTAGGGTGACAAGTAAAAATTAAGTTATGCCCACAAAGCTCCAGATTTTCACATTATGAATTGAAACTGTGATGGATTGAAACAACAAGGTTGTTGAAGATTGACTTTGGAATGAAGTAATGGTTAATACGAATGAGGACAAGCAAGGTGAACCTTCTGGGAGTGTGAGGGAGTGCACCCCGGGAGAAGAAGCAAAACCAGGCACTAAAAACAAAGAAGAGACATTCGCAGATGGCAATTCCATTATTGGTAAACCGTCGGAGATAGAAGAACTCTATGAAATCGTAATCGATAAACGCCGCAAGATTTTGCGGAAAACCAGGACGTCAAGGATAAAAAGAGCTGAGTATGGCCAATATGGCAGCAGCAGTATAACGATTATCTAATCTTCAACTAGTTGTCAGAAAAAACAAGATTTGTAGAACATTGATGGATGCGTCAGAAGCAGGACCGACCCATCACTTATAGATTGGAAACAGAAAACAAATCAAAAGAATGAACAGCAGAGGTACGAAGGCCAATTCAGAGTGAGAACATGACGTTGACTATAGGTGATGAAAGAACCTGAATAGCGTAGGACTTTTCTCCTGGAACAATTAAAGCTTCCTATGGCGGGGATACCTTAAGTGACTTGAGTTGGCTCTCCTCCTGATAAAAGATTTTTTTTTTATACAGTTCAGTTTCATCAATTTATTTAAATAATGTTTTATTTTTATTGGGTTTGTAAATATTAAAATTTACGGGTCCTGTCCTTAAATTGGCTGAGGAGGAGAGCAGTGGGGCTAAGCCTCACAGAGAGGAGATATCAGGCTTAATTTAATCTCCTAGATGTAAATGTTTCATAAATATACATATAATTAGTAGAGCAATAAAGATAGTCTTACAGTTGAACCCATGAGTGTTAATTTTCGTCCCCGTTACCCCCTTTTTTATGTTTTGAATCCGAAGACGCTTAAGTTACGAACACACGCACACATAAAATATATACACATGGAAAGAGAGGAAATTCTTGATTTAATATTCTCGAAACTTGAACCAGAAATGTTTTTGCACTTTAGCACCTCTGTACATTCCTCTACAGAAGATTCCTAGGCCCTCGAGCTAATGAGATGAGAAGAGCCTGGGTTCGAAGATAGGATTATAGACAGGTCGTAGTCAAAGGGTAGGTCCCCTCTTTCTGCTCGCAGCTGATCCCTGAAATTAGATTAGGACTGATTGGAGACTTCAAAAAGCATTTGTTATTATTGATGGTTTCC
>NW_027113702.1:459348-469102 GCF_000696795.3 Halyomorpha halys | reverse complement strand
GAAAAAATAAATAAATTGAGGTATCCGATTTGCATGGGAAAAGCCGGGATGGGACTGCCCAATCTTTCTCGATTGCATTATAGCTTCGCTATCTTTTGTTAAACTATTTAAAATTATATTTGTTATAATAATATCAAGAAATCTTAAAATATGAATTTTATAGTAACCGAAATATAGATTTTTTTTTTTCCGAAAAAATAGTGATAACTTGAACTTAAAGACGTACGTAGGGTGACAAGTAAAAATTAAGTTATGCCCACAAAGCTCCAGATTTTCACATTATGAATTGAAACTGTGATGGATTGAAACAACAAGGTTGTTGAAGATTGACTTTGGAATGAAGTAATGGTTAATACGAATGAGGACAAGCAAGGTGAACCTTCTGGGAGTGTGAGGGAGTGCACCCCGGGAGAAGAAGCAAAACCAGGCACTAAAAACAAAGAAGAGACATTCGCAGATGGCAATTCCATTATTGGTAAACCGTCGGAGATAGAAGAACTCTATGAAATCGTAATCGATAAACGCCGCAAGATTTTGCGGAAAACCAGGACGTCAAGGATAAAAAGAGCTGAGTATGGCCAATATGGCAGCAGCAGTATAACGATTATCTAATCTTCAACTAGTTGTCAGAAAAAACAAGATTTGTAGAACATTGATGGATGCGTCAGAAGCAGGACCGACCCATCACTTATAGATTGGAAACAGAAAACAAATCAAAAGAATGAACAGCAGAGGTACGAAGGCCAATTCAGAGTGAGAACATGACGTTGACTATAGGTGATGAAAGAACCTGAATAGCGTAGGACTTTTCTCCTGGAACAATTAAAGCTTCCTATGGCGGGGATACCTTAAGTGACTTGAGTTGGCTCTCCTCCTGATAAAAGATTTTTTTTTTATACAGTTCAGTTTCATCAATTTATTTAAATAATGTTTTATTTTTATTGGGTTTGTAAATATTAAAATTTACGGGTCCTGTCCTTAAATTGGCTGAGGAGGAGAGCAGTGGGGCTAAGCCTCACAGAGAGGAGATATCAGGCTTAATTTAATCTCCTAGATGTAAATGTTTCATAAATATACATATAATTAGTAGAGCAATAAAGATAGTCTTACAGTTGAACCCATGAGTGTTAATTTTCGTCCCCGTTACCCCCTTTTTTATGTTTTGAATCCGAAGACGCTTAAGTTACGAACACACGCACACATAAAATATATACACATGGAAAGAGAGGAAATTCTTGATTTAATATTCTCGAAACTTGAACCAGAAATGTTTTTGCACTTTAGCACCTCTGTACATTCCTCTACAGAAGATTCCTAGGCCCTCGAGCTAATGAGATGAGAAGAGCCTGGGTTCGAAGATAGGATTATAGACAGGTCGTAGTCAAAGGGTAGGTCCCCTCTTTCTGCCCGCAGCTGATCCCTGAAATTAGATTAGGACTGATTGGAGACTTCAAAAAGCATTTGTTATTATTGATGGTTTCCATTGTGTACATCCTACAAAATGTATAAAAAAGCCTTTAACAATATTGTGTTAAATTTTCTGCAATTTCATTAGTCTTATTTATTTATTATTTCGGTCCAATATTTATTTTTTAATTAGCCTCGCGTGCACATACTTTTGAACTCAGGATGATCTGATTAATAATCTTGTATAAAAATCAGTTCGGTATCAATCATTGGTTATATCAATTACCTTCAACGCATACGTTTAATTTTTTTTTAAATTTATTTATTGATATTTACAATTGTAACTGTATAAAGAATACAACAAGTAAATTTGATCATGATGTCATAATGATATGATACAGGATGTAGAGAAATTACCCGGTAGTATAACTCTAAAAACAGTTTACAATATAAGGTCACGAGGCCATCTTCTTTTCAGGGGCCTCAGAGGTTGTCAGAGGATTGCCAGGAATGGAAGAGGAAGCAAGCTTAGAAACTAGTGGGTTTGGGTGGTTTACGTTTAATTAAAAAACCTTTTTCAGCATTATTTCGAGCTCATATATATCTAAATATATGGTAATATGATTGTACAGCTCAAAAATTCAAAAATAATCTACTAAAAGTAATCAGGGCTTTGAAAAATCCCTCAAGGGCTATTGTTCAATGCCAGGCTTTTATCCAGGCCTGTATTAAATGCCGCTTTTCAAAAACTCCTGTTTTTACAAATTCGCGATTACTGGAAAAGTAGTTATTTACGCATGTCATTTTTATTGTTGATAGGGAATGCCTAGAATTGCACCTGGTAAATATAATTCAGGTAAAAGGATAGCTTTTAAGATGATAAGTTTGTAATGTAGAATTTAATAATGAATGTATCCATACAAAATTTAAGACGCACTAATTCGATGGGTAAACGTTCGAGGGGTAGACCGAAACGTAGGTAGGTAGATTAATCTTGTGGATTTGAGATTGGAGTGATTAGTGGCATCGGTATCGAATTATCGTGTTCATTATGCCTTTTTTTTAATTTATGCAAAAAAGTTCATACAACTTCTTTAATTAAAATTCAAAAAAGCCATATTTCTCGGTTCTCCTTTTTTTTTTTTTAAGTTGGAGACCGAGTTCTATTTATCTAAGACTCATTTTTTTGTTTTGAACGTGAAGAAACACTTTGAAAAGAAACACAAACAATTTTCTCAATGAAAACTAAAAAACTAACCACTTAAACCCCCTAGTTTCTAACCTTGCATCCTCTTCCAATCCCAACAATCCTCTGAGGCGCCTGAAAAGGATATGGGGCCACGAGACCTGCTAATGTAAAATATCATTAGAGTGCTTCCAATGGGTAGTTTCTCTACAAGACTGTAACATTCCACTTTAACTAAGATCAAATTTACTGAATGTATTATATAATATACAGTTGTCAATTTCAATAAAGATATAAAAAAAAAAACTTTGGAAGAACATTTATTACGAATTGTTGTAATTTTCATTATCGGTTATTTAGAGTATATGTTATGAATTCTTTTAACTAATTACTGGAAATAAATATTTATAATAGTGACATGTTGGTAGCACTGACTTCTTGTTGAATGAAAAACATTATAATTAACACACTTTTTCATGTTATGAAATTTTCATTGTTCCAGTTATCATGTTTTTAGACCGTGGGAAATAGATGGAAATTTCCAAATAAGGAATTAATTTTCACTGATCGATCAAATTCATTAAAAAGTATTGGTTGCAGCATTCGTATGACCGAGCGGTCTAATTAAATGGAGATTAAATAGCTATTATTAGATTTTCAGTAGTGAAGTTTGTGCAATGAGAGCGTTGAATGCACCTCTAACTTTACAACATGTATTGCTGTGTCCACTTTATCAATAATAAAGGAAGAATCTTAAAATTGTAAAATATAAAAATAAATTACTAAGTTATAAAATGAATGAATGAATAAATAATAAACATTAAATATTCTGAGCTGATTAAAAGAGTTCGATTTATTTAAGAAGAATTGTCGTTGCTTGCAGTTAAAGTGACATTAAAGAAAAAAAATCAAAACCTAAACTATTTGGCATCTTACAATTTCTTTTGCCAACTTAATACATAGCTATTTGCCTAAACTATATACAGTTTGTTTCCACTATTTTCTATTCCACTATTGGTTTCCTAATTATCACTTTGAAAAAAGTGCGTTCAATATTTATTGGAAAAAATAAACCATCGGTCGTGAATAATCGTATAAAGAATAGTATTAGAATTTGTGTTCCATCGGTGCTAGTTGCCTCCAGTAGGCTGACGGGTTTCACAAACCCAGGGGCAGTGCAGAAAGAAATCCATCATGAGTCATCACTTACTTATTAAAAATGAAAACAAGATGATAACATAACATTTGGTTTCATCTTGTTTTCATTTTTTTTTATTTGCATCTGCACAATAATTACAATCAGAAAATGAGCTATAATTTTAAGACATGGCATGGGTTGGTATGAGAGAGACAGTGGTGCATCCTACTGACGTTCAAGTAAACTATTTGGATCAGACTAGGAGATCCCTCATCCAACTCCTCTTCAGGTTACGCTGAGTTACGTCAATCTGTCGTACAAATTTATTGAATTATGTACGACGTAATGTAAGATGTAATTTATCCATCATTTATAAGTCATAAGAATGTTGTTCGTTATAGCCGGACTGCGTAGGTCGGTGTGAATGAAACGTAGTATATTGAGTACGTAGCCAGTCTTAAACAATTATTGTGATTGAAAAGTTTGTATTTTTTGAATCTGTGTCTTCTTGGCCAGTTCATAACTTTGGAAAGCGTAAGTCTGTTTAGTAAATAATTGTATGCGTTTAGTTTCTGTCCGAGGGATTTGAACGTTTTGTCTTGACCACCGTGGAATCATAATGCATAATGAGTAGTTTGCAAAATTGCAAAATATGCATCAACAATCCAAAATCACCCTTCTTTATATATTCCACACATATACCTTCATTAATTTGCGTGCTTTCAACCATTTAAATAAAAAAAAAAAAATGTTAGAACCCCACAAATTCTTAACTGAAAGTACATTGAGTTAAGGTTCTAAGAAAAGATTTCGAAGAAATATGCTACTCAATTACTAATCTTATCTAGAAAGAAAATTATGAACTTAAATTTGGAAGGAAAGAAAAAATCTTCTGCCTAGACTTATATTGTATGATGGCGTTCGGTATAAAGATTGCCAGGGCAGATAGCGTTCTGAATTAATCCCTGGTCTGAAAGAATGCAAGAACCACTTCTAAGCCTCATCAGTTACGCTCTTGGACTTTTCGGCAACGATGGAAAGATTGGATCGTTTATTTCAAGATATTTACCACTTATAATTTATTAAAAGAAATAAAAAAAAATGTAATATAAAAAAGTGGACATTTCCTGTCTGCCGAATGAATAATCTACTATACTACTATATGTATAGTAGTATAGCAATATATACATTATTATTGTATAGAAGCATAATAAACAATTATCCACACAATTTATAGATGACAGTGTTACACACTATTGAAGTTCTAATTGGGCGAGTGCTTTGATATCTCTGAGCACGATGAATGAGCCTAGACAATATTTTAATTGTTATTTATATTGCAGAAAATTTCCTTAGTCAATAGGTTACACAAAATTGTGATTTCAGTGGTTTCTGTTTCCTCTGATTCTGTCAGAAGAATCTCGTCTCAAAAAATTGAAAATTGTTTAATTAAATTAAAAAGGACTCCAAGAAGGCATATGAATGGTGGATATAAAAATATTTATTATTTTTTATGTATTAGGAATTAAATCACGCGTTCCTTGGCGTGGTTTTTACTTAGGGAGGGTTCATCACTTCCACGCCTATTTTTTGTCAGTGCCACCTATTAGCGAACGGGCCTCAAAAATGCCCGAGGGAGGTTCTGAGTGAGTTTTGTATTTTATGCTTGCAAAAAGCTCAGGTAGGACCGGGACTCGATCTAACAACCTTTACGTTGTTAGACTGGCGCGTTGCCGCGGTGCTACCGCTGCCCCCCTAAAATATTAGAATGGGTAAATGTTGTGTTTATAAGATAGTTTTATATGTATATATACGATTGTATCGAATGATTATTTCACGCTTTTATTTTATTTTTACAGATGGAGAATGATAAAAAAAAAAGTTTTTTTAAATTGTCTAGTTTCACTGACGCACACATTGCTTATAAAACAGTTCATTCTACTTCTATTGAACAAAGAGGTTTAATATATTACCGAAATGGCATTGGATGTTTAAATTTTGGGCCATATCCTTTCAATTTATACTTTGCATGGACACTGATTTGTTATGTTTTGCTACGGAGAAGTTATTTCTCGCCTTCTTTCGGAAAGCTAGTTATTTAAAAAAATAAATAAACAATCATATTTAATTTTCAGTAAACTATGACCGGGAGTGAGTTAGTTTAGTGAATAAGGCTTTGTGCTGTTAACTCTTGAGTGAAAGATCCATAGCTTATAAAATGTAAGTGGTCTGTTGTGATTGGAGGCTAGCATCTTTTTTCAAACCCTGTATAAATGATAAAGAGGCGATAGGATACAAGTAAAAATTTATGAAATGAGATTTTTTTTTTTTGTCTGTACAGAATGTACGCTCCAGTAATTATAAAGTTATGAATTTATGAATAAATAATTAACAGGAAAAAACGTCTTTCTCATTAAATTGTCACTTACACCCTTTGTCTTTTCCCCTACCCAGATATAGAGTCAAAAAATATTTTTAATGAAAAATGTTTTAATTTGCTATCTTCCAAATCAAATTTCACAGTACTATTTAATTAATCACTAATTTGTCAAATATGAATACTTTGGCTATTCTTTTAAACAAATTTAATTATTTTCAGAATGTTTTTTAATAAATTACTGACTACAATCTTAAAAAGAGTAATCTCTTGTAATGTAAATGGTCCCATAGCCATTCCTTGATGATACTCAACAAGTGATAGGCTGCCAAGAAGGCCGATAGAGAACCATTTGGATTCAATTCTCGCATCCACAAAATAACAAAAGACGACAAACCTCCCCCCTCCATCTCTTTAAGTGACTGCAATAATTTTTAATTAGATGCAGCCGCCGGGACTGACTGGTCAGCGTCCTTGCACCGAAGGTAGTCTAGTCTGCGGATAAAGCTCCAAATGTCCCTTGTTCCAAAGCTAATACTATCATCCATTATTAGTATTATTTTAGTAGCATATATTTTCTTTTATACTAATAAAGGTAGTTAAGTTATATCTCTATTATATATGACTTATAGCATATATATATATTAAGTTTATGAGACGTATATTCGTAGTGGTAGTAATTTTTTTGATATTCGCATATGAATATATGAACTATATATTTCTATATATATGAACTATATATATGAAATATATGAATATGAATGATATTTGGCACATGAAAATTTGTCCAAACAACAATAAATCAATTTATTTTAGCAAATATCATAAAAAATACTACCCATAAACGTCATTAACTAATTTATAGTCCATTAAACTAGCTTTAATTTGAGTGCTCATAGACATCTATACGTCACATAGTTCCTGAGATATGGATTTCTCAAAATAAATTCATTAACTACTGGTCTTGCAGTACATCCTATGAAACATTTTTATGAAATGTTGTTTTGAAAAAGCTATATCTCAAGAACTATTGAACGTAAATAACTCTATTAGGGCTCATATTTTAGCAAATTTAATCTTCTTTAAAAGACGTTCTCTTAGGTTTTCTTGTGTTGTTGCTACTTTTTAAGATATAGAGCTCCGAAAGAAAAATAAATTTTTTGTAACGTTTTGAAACAGCCACTTTTTATTTTATTTTTTTTTATTTCCCCTACCTATAGTTGGCGAACTTATCAATTTTGACTTGTGATTATACATAGTTTTCATTAAATTTATCAAAAATTGGGGTGAAATAACTGCCCTATTTTTCTTCCCGGCTCTTGTACTATTATACTACTGTTCTTAGAACGAACCACTGTTAAGAAATATGTCACGGAAAGAATACCAAAAAATAGTAAATAGATACAGTATAACAAAATTTCAATTGAAATCTCGTAAAAAGTTAATAAGGTTTAAATAAACGTATTCCTTAAGTATATCGAGCAGATAAAAAAAAAGACTGTTGTTTTTGTATGTATATTTGTGTCACATAATTAGTTGAGAACAATATTCTGATTGTATTTTAGAAACCATAAGTAAGAGGTTTTTACTTTCCTTACAACCTAGGTAAGGAGAGTATTGTAATTTGGAGTTTTAATGAGCAGCTTTCAACGGAACTATCCGTTTTCGAGGCTCTTGTGTCCAAAAAAGAATTATCGGCAATTGGTGTATGTGCTAAGATTATTTCTTGAAGGTTGGGCCGGTTTATTAGTTGCTTTTTTCAGGAAGAATAAAAGAGTGTAAAATCAATAAGATAATACGAGAATTTCGGCAAGTCAATTTTAACGATAAATTACTGCAACATCCCAGTTATTCACCAACCTTAAATACGTAATCTCAGTTTAGAACGGATTATTATTTTTTTTTGAGCTAGGCTGTTCACATGATCTATACCATATTGCGAAATTAAGTTATTTGAATCTTAGATATTTCATCAGTTGAGGATCTCTCAACAATTTTGAAGTTAGTGTTTAATAATTATTTTTAAAGGAATTTAAAAAAAAAAAAAACCTTTCGTAATTTTATGAATTAATAATATTCTTTCCTAGTTTCAAAAAAGTCTACTATGATGAACTATTATAAATAGGGTGGTCGTAAAATTGTCCAGTTTATCGAATTAAAAAAAATATATATAGTATAAATTTGCTGTCATAAAATGTATGTCAACGTGGAAATAAGAGACGTTTTATCGTTCAGTGAAATGGTTGTACTATAATCCCTTTTTATTTTTTGAGTAGTGATGTTGTTAATCATTCTTATGTTCGTGACCAGCGTGACGGAACACTAATATTGTCATTTTCCTTAGCTCAGGCAAAGTGCTATTTATAATAATAATTATAACATTAAAATAAAAAAGAACTAGAAATACCATTAATTTTTGTTTTTTCCATTTGATAAAATTTGTAACAAGCAGTTGGTACCATGAAAACTTTATTCGTAACGGTTGATGAACACAATAAAAATTTAATAAAACACAATAAAATGATTAAATATCTTTTAGTTTCGAATATTAAGTTATTTGAATTTAAGTATTTCATCAGTTAAGGATCTCTCAACAATTTGAGGTTTGTGTTTAATTATTATTTTTAAGGGAGTTAAAAAAAATAAAAAAAAATTAAAAAAACAAAAACCTTTTGTAATTTTATGAATTAATAATATTCTTTCAGTGAAAGTTTCAAAAAAGTCTGTGGTAATTTTAAATAAATGACCATGAATTTCACAAAACAAAGACCAAGAGTAAGGTTTCTATTTTATAGAGAGCATTTTTATTTATTTATACAAAATTTCACTTATTTTGTATAATATTTGCTTGTTTTCGGAGGGTAACCATTTTCCTGCTTTTCTTAAAAATCAGTTGGTTCAGAATACATTCATTGGAAAACTATGACAGCTTTTCTAAGCCCATGTAATCCTGCCAGTGATATCATAACAACTATGGAAATTGGGATATAACGAGGGCACTCTAGGTAGATTTAACAGGTTCTACTTAAAATATAAATATATTTTTCAATTTTATTTGTCTATTTGTTTAGTAACAGAACGTAATAGATCACAGAGCTAAGATTCGACTAAATCTTTTTAATGACATCGATTAAACGACCCCTCGGACTTGGCCAATTATATATGTGGCAGTTTCTGGTGCAGCCATCTAATTAGGCTCAGTTCTATTGGCAGGCCGGCTGGAATTTTTTTCTTCTCTCCAGCCCAGCTCCCGTCTGCGGAATTTCGGTCTAATTAGAATTCTAATCTTGTACCGTTTCATAAAATGGAGGTATTTGGGAAAGAAAAATAAACAACATCTGTTGAAGTTGTTAATTGATATTGTATATTTCCTATTCAAGCGCAATTAACGTCGGTTTATGCGTTTTAGCGATCTAATAAATTAAATTCTAAATAGTTTTTCGCCTACCGAATTGAAAATAAATCTCTGTAAATCTTGTTAATTATAATATTATAACAGAGAAATTAACAGAAAATGTACGTCCCAACTAATAACTAATACGTACATACAAATTAAACTGAAAGGATTAATCAAAATAACAAGGGGTTCGTAGTAACACACAGAGTAATCAACACAAGAGTATCTCAACAACTAACCTTTATTAAT